>NW_023653752.1:0-4819 GCF_015228065.2 Penaeus monodon
GAAAAAAAAAAACCTTTTAAAATTTGCGTTGAAAAAAAAAATTTTGCAAACAAGGCCTTTTCAAAAAAAGGGTAGTCTAGGTTTAATAGAAAGGCATAAAAAAGGAAGACATACATATGGAAATTTTCATAAGGCCTTCTATTTGAAAGCCATTAGTAAGGCATATAGAGGCATACAAAGAGAAACCAAACAGCTTTGAGATTTTTTAAAAAAAAAATTTCTCAAAAAAAAATCTGTTTAAAAATCCACATAGAGTACACACAAAAGAGAAGCCATACAGCTGTAGATTTGTAATAAGCCCTTTTCTCATAAAGGGGGTGGTCAAGTAAACCCACAGAATTTATACAGGGGAAAAACCATAAGTGTGAGATTTGCAATAAACCTTCTCAAAAATATATTAAAAAAAATACAACAATGGAAAGTACATACGAAGGAGAAGATACAGCGGGGAGTTTTGCAATAAGGGTTTCTCACAGACATTAGTCTAGTCGAATATAAGAGTAAACAAAAAGGGAAAAAAGCCATATGCTGTAGTATGTTAATAAGGCCTTTGTTTTTTGAAAGAAAATTTAGTAAAAAAAAGGGGAAAGGGTCATACAAAAGGGATAAGCCATAAGCCAGATGCATTTTTAGCATTAAAGTTTTTTTCTGATTTTTGTTGGTTATTTTTATTCTAATAGTATTTGTAAAGGGGTTTTATCAAGTTTTAGCCCCTTTTGGGACTTGGTTTTAGTCTCCAAGAGTTTTATCCACATACTGCGGGGTCTTTTGACCAGGGGGGTTTTAAAGAGGCCCAGAATGTCCACAGTGTTAAAAAGAAGATGCCCCACCCCTTCATCAAAAAAGTCAAGATTGGGGGAAGGCTTTTGGGCTTATTTTACACGAGGTTCTGATTCTAGCATGTTTTTTTGAAAAAAGATTACAGGGGGAAACCCTTGTTTTTATTAAGGAATATTATATATTTATTCTATTTACTTTTTTTTTTTTTTGGGGGAAAAAGGGGAAATTTGATTAATTTTTGTAATTTTATATCTAAGATAACATGCCAAACCACACAAATTTCCATCGTTAAATCTTTTTATCGGTGTAGTCATGAAAATATATTCACGGAAAATCTAATTCTTCTCATCCCAAAAAAAAAAGAAATTAGGATGACTTATTTTAGGATCTTTAAAAAGGGCATGAAAAAAAAGGGGGAAATATATACCAAGGGGGAGAAAATTTTTTGGGAAAGCCTCCAACATTTTTTAAAAAAATTACATCGTATATCCTAATTTCAGATAAAAACAAAGGCATTAAAACCCTTTTGTTGCTTTGGAAAAAAGCTATCATACTTTCAAACCCAATAAAAATTATTATATATATTTTTTTTTATTTATTAAATTTTTAGTAATATTATAACACACACGCAAAAAACATTAAAAAAATGTCACTAATTATGTCCAAAAAACCTCTCCTGAATTTCCTCCCCTTTTTTTTTATTTTTTATTGTTCAGATTTTTCACCCATTATTACTCCCCTTTTTTTAGTATAATTACCCTTTTTTTTTTTTATTTTTTTAATTTGTACACAAACCTCCATTTTTTTATTTTTTATTTTTTTCTCTTCTAACCCACAAGGGATAAGCCTTTTTGACTTCATGAAGGGAAAAGTTTTTTATCTCTGTCCCTTGTTTTTAGTCTGAGGGAAAAACCAAAAGGGATATCCACTGTATTTTTTTTCCCTTGATATAGACTGGTGTGGTTTATATATCATAAAAGGAAAAAACCCAAAATTTTGATGCATGCTAACCCAAATTTTTTTCCTATTATGAGCCATGTTTTGGAGCTGCTGGAAAATCTATAGTTTTTTTTAGTCCTTCTTTGGGGGGTGTCCACCTTTATATTCATCTGCCCCCCCTTGGTCATTTTTTTTGGGTAAAATCCTTTGCCCCAAAAAAAAATTTAAAGAAAAAAAAAAAAAAATGATGTAGATCTTTTATTATGAAAATTGTTAGTTGCAATAAAAATTTTTGACCCTTGGTTTTTATTTTTTGTTTCCACGTTATCACAGGACCAAACCCCCCCTAACCCCTTTGCTCGTTGTGAAGGGGACTTAGGAGACGGAGAGGGGGGCCCCGTGTAGGGAATAACCCCTTACCTTTTGCCTAAACCCTGGGGCCAAAATTATAATTTTTTTCTTCTTCTCCCCTTTCCTTTCCTTTTCTCTTCATTTTGGCCCCTTTTTCCTTCCCCTTTCCTTTTTCCTTTTTCCCCTTTTTTTTCCCTTCCCCCCCCCTTTTTTTTGGGTCTTTTCCTTCCCTTTCTTTTTTCCTTCCTTTTTATGTTTTTTTTTTTTTTCCCCCCCCTTTTTTCCTTTTCCTTCTTTCATTGTGGTCTTTCCCTTTCCCCTTTTTTCTTTCTTCCTCTTTTTCCCTCATCTTCTGCCCATTCCCAAAGGTGTGGGGATCTGGCTTGGAAAATGATGAAAAAGGAAATGGCAAATTAGGGCTTCATTGTAAACGGGGCCGTTCTGCTGAGTTGGTGGCTTCGAAACCAACTGGAAGAGTACGATCTTTTACAGGTGCAGGAGTCCCATTCAGGTTAGGTATATAGGTTTATTACAGGCATTTAGTATATGGGGGGGACATTGTTGTGAAACCTAAGTGAAAAAACATGGAATAATTTTGGATTTTAGTACTTATTCAATATTAAACGTTATCTAAATTAGGTAATTTGGTGATGCCCATTCCCTTTCCTTATGCGGTGTGTGTGTGTTGTGTGTGTAGATATGATATATTAACATGTTATACTAACAATTCTATAGATATAATATAATATTATATATATAATAGAATCATATGTATATATATGTTAAACAAGTGTGTGTGTATATACACCAACCCGCGTATATTATTTTGTGTGTGTGTATAATATCTTATTTTATATTTATATATATTTTTATAATATTAAAAATATTATATATTAAATATTTATAATCATATAATATATATACTATCCCATTACATTATGGCATGTTACCACAACACAACCCCACACAGGTATGTTACAATGAACGATGGTATGGGGCCAATTAATATAACCTGTATTTTATATAGGTATTTATATAGATATATATATATAATATTTATATATGATTATATATGATAGATAATATTTATATAGATGTATAGTATAGATTATATATATGAGATATGATATATCTATATATATATTATATAGTATAAGATTAATCAACCAAGATAATAAAAATTACATACAACCACCACCCACCACAAACCACCCACCACCCCCACAAAATTACAACAGGTGGGACAACACCCAAAATTACCACACACCCACCACCCACCCACCCCACCACACCCCAACACAACACCACCACATTATATAGAATAATAATATATATATATTACGTTATATAATATATAATATTTAAATATTTATATATATATATATATATAGATAGTATATGATTAAGATTATATACATACACAACCATAACATATATATAATTATATATAATATATATATATATAATATAAAATGTTAAATATTAGATATATATATAGATACATTTATATATATTATACTATATATATTATAATATAGATTATATATATATAGATATATATATACCCACACATTTAGTAACATATCGTATTATAAATATTATTATATATTATATATATATATATAATATATATTTATTTATTATTAATATATAATATATTATATATTAATATCTTTATATATATATATTATTTATAAATATATATATATTATATATATATTTATCGATTATTTATATATGTAATTTTATATATACATATAATATTATTAATATAATATATACAAATAAATATATATATATATATCTATATATAAATATGTTAAAATAAATTAATATATAATATGTGTGTTATGTAATATATGAAATGTATATATATATATATATATATTATTGTTGTGTATGTACATATTATATATAAATATATAGATATTATTATATAATATAATATAAATAATATATTATAATATATATATATATATACTATTATTATTAATATATAAATTATGGTGTTTGTGTGTGTGTTAAGTGTTTGTTGGTGTTGTGGTGTGTGTGTATGTTGTGTGTCGGTGGTATGGTGTGTGTGTGGTGTGTGTTGTGTGTGTGTAGGTATTTTAATGTATATATATTAATTAATATTTTATTATTATTATTATTTATATTACATTATATATTACATGTTATTATATGTGCAATTACATATGTATATGTACAACATGGTGTGTGTTGTGTGCTTACATGCATATAATGTATGGTATATTATAATAGAATTATATATATTTATATTACTATTTATATATATATTAATATTAATATATTCTAATATATATTAGAAATATTATTACCACAAACAACATATTATTTTTACGCGTGTGGGGGAAATTAAACACACCACAACGTGTACCATAATATATTACATATGTATGCATTGATATTATATATTTTATAATATAAAATGTTATGTATTAACATTTGTAATATCTACATATCTACACAAACACACCCCAACACACACGCCATCAAGGAAGGGATGGGGGAGCACAAAATACCTAATTAGATAACGGGTAATATGGAATAGGTAAACTAAATCCCAAAAAATACATTTTTCATGTTTCACTTTAGGTTTACCCAAAAATGTTCATAACTATGCTGGGTATGTATCCTATATACCTAACAGATGGGGTGACGTCCTTCACTGGAAAAGATCTTCTTCTCCAGGGTGTCGTAGCCACCCCTCAGGCAGGAACGGCCG
>NW_023653753.1:2500-4818 GCF_015228065.2 Penaeus monodon
GAATCCAAGTTCAGTTCAGAATCAGGGTTCATGTTAAAAAAGAAAAAGAAAAAAAAATCAGGTTCATTCCAGTCAGGGTTCAAGTTAGAGCTTCAGATTCAGTTCCGAATCAGGGTTCAGGAACAAGCCAAGGTTCAAGTAAAAAAAATCAGGTTCAGTTCCGAATCAGGGTTCAGGAACAAGCCAAGGTTCAAGTAAAAAAAAAAAAATCAGGTTCAGTTCCGAATCAGGGTTCAGGAACAAGCCAAGGTTCAAGTAAAAAATCAGGTTCAGTTCCGAATCAGGTCAGAACAAGCCAAGGTTCAAGTAAAAAAAAAAATCAGGTTCAGTTCCGAATCAGGGTTCAGGAACAAGCCAAGGTTCAAGTAAAAAAAATCAGGTTCAGTACCGAATCAGGGTTCAGGAACAAGCCAAGGTTCAAGTAAAAAAAATCAGGTTCAGTTCCGAATCAGGGTTCAGGAACAAGCCAAGGTTCAAGTAAAAAAAATCAGGTTCAGTTCCCAATCAGGGTTCAGGAACAAGCCAAGGTTCAAGTAAAAAAAAAATCAGGTTCAGTTCCGAATCAGGGTTCAGGAACAAGCCAAGGTTCAAGTAAAAAAAAATCAGTTCAGTTTCCGAATCAGGGTTCAGGAACAAGCCAAGGTTCAAGTAAAAAAAATCAGGTTCAGTTCCGAATCAGGGTTCAGGAACAAGCCAAGGTTCAAGTAAAAAAAAAAAAAAATCAGGTTCAGTTCCGAATCAGGGTTCAGGAACAAGCCAAGGTTCAAGTAAAAAAAATCAGGTTCAGTTCCGAATCAGGGTTCAGGAACAAGCCAGGGTTCAAGTAAAAAAAAAAATCAGGTTCAGTTCCGAATCAGGGTTCAGGAACAAGCCAAGGTTCAAGTAAAAAAAAAATCAGGTTCAGTTCCGAATCAGGGTTCAGGAACAAGCCAAGGTTCAAGTAAAAAAAATCAGGTTCAGTTCCGAATCAGGGTTCAGGAACAAGCCAAGGTTCAAGTAAAAAAATCAGGTTCAGTTCCGAATCAGGGTTCAGGAACAAGCCAAGGTTCAAGTAAAAAAAAAATCAGGTTCAGTTCCGAATCAGGGTTCAGGAACAAGCCAAGGTTCAAGTAAAAAAAAATCAGGTTCAGTTCCGAATCAGGGTTCAGGAACAAGCCAAGGTTCAAGTAAAAAAAATCAGGTTCAGTTCCGAATCAGGGTTCAGGAACAAGCCAAGGTTCAAGTAAAAAAAAAAATCAGGTTCAGTTCCGAATCAGGGTTCAGGAACAAGCCAAGGTTCAAGTAAAAAAAATTCAGGTTCAGTTCCGAATCAGGGTTCAGGAACAAGCCAAGGTTCAAGTAAAAAAAATCAGGTTCAGTACCGAATCAGGGTTCAGGAACAAGCCAAGGTTCAAGTAAAAAAAAAATCAGGTTCAGTTCCGTCCGATCAGGTTCAGAACAACCAAGGTTCAGTAAAAAATCAGGTTCAGTTCCGATCAGGGTTCAGGAACAAGCAAGGTTCAGTAAAAAAATCAGGTTCAGTTCCGAATCAGGGTTCAGGAACAAGCCAAGGTTCAAGTGAAAAAAAAAAATTCAGGTTCAGTTCCGAATCAGGGTTCAGGAACAAGCCAAGGTTCAAGTAAAAAAAAAATCAGGTTCAGTTCCGAATCATGGTTCAGGTTAAAAAAAAAAAATTATCCCAGTTATCACCAACATGCGCATGATTCTCATTATCAGTCCTGTTTCCCCTTTTTATCCCTTTATTTCTTCATCTCTCTTTTTGCTTTAACCCTCCCCCCCCCGTGAAGCGACGTTGAGCGGCAGTTTGTCATTCTTTATCTAACCCAGCGGAGGTTTTCGTCATCTCCTATCTCCCCTTTATCACCTTTCTCCCTTCCCCTTTCCTCCTCCTTCCATTTTTCCTCTTCCCTCTTTCATTTAACTCCTCTCTCCATTTTTCCTCTTCCCTCTTTCTCCCCTTAACTCTTTCTCTCCGTCTCTCTGTCTGTCTGTCTCTCTATCTCTCTGCCCGTCTGTCTGTCTGTCTGTCTGTCTGTCTGTCCGTCTGTCTGTCTGTCTGTCTGTCCGTCTGTCTGTCTGTCTGTCTGTCTGTCTGTCTGTCTGTCTATCTCTCTGTCCGTCTGTCTGTCCGTCTGTCTCTCTGTCTGTCTGTCTGTCTGTCTGTCTGTCTGTCTGTCTGTCCGTCTGTCTGTCTGTCTGTCTGTCTGTCTGTCCGTCTGTCTGTCCGTCTGTCTGTCTGTCTGTCTGTCCGTCTGTCTGTCCGTCTGTCTGTCTGTCTGTCTGTCCCTGTCTGTCTGTCCGTCTGTCTGTCTCTTCGT
>NW_023653754.1:0-7500 GCF_015228065.2 Penaeus monodon
GCATTATAAAAACATAAATTAAGTTTTCTAAATTTTTTCATCATTGGGGGGTTATGCCCAAATCCCTTTCTCTACCCCCAAAAACATTTTCTTCGGGATTTTGGGTTTTCTTTAAAACCTTCAACATTTAATCAAAGCAAACCCAAATGACCTGACATCAAATTTTTTACCCCGTTTTTATTTAAAATACCCCTAATGTCTGGGTAGACATTTCCAAAATTTTTTAAAAAAAATCAAAAAATTTTTTGTTTTCCCCCTTTCCCTTTAAAAAGGGAAAAAAAAATTTTTTTCCTTAGCAAATTAGGCACCAGTTTGTTCTTTTTAAATCCTTTCATTTACCCATGTACGAAATCCGGCATACCTAAGCAAATTTCTTATTCCAGTAATTAAACAAAATGCTAATATTTTTAGGCTAACAAATAATTTTTTCTAAAACTATCAAAATAATTTGCTGTTTTCCTAAAATAATATTTAGCTTCGTTATCAAAACCAGAGGGGGTTATGTCATTTGAACTCAACCCTTTAATTCAAAACCCTTATGTATATCATTCATAATGCAGCACTCTTTTCTAACTCACGCATAGCCATTTTTTCTGAATAAAAATTCTTTTATCCAATCCATTGTGTCATTTTCTCTATTAAGTTTCTGGCATCTAACAACCTATCACCTCGTATGATTAATCAATTTTCCAAATCTGAAATTTTAAGCCCACCCCTTTAACAAAATTCATCATTTAGATACGGGTTTTTCCCAAATCCCCAAAAACCTTTTTAAGGGGGATAGGAATTTTTCCACAAAAAAAGGGGAGAAACTTCTCCCCCTTTTGAATTTAAAGCCCAGAATCTTTACTTTAAAACTCTTTATAAACCCCCTTGGGGGCCACCTTGTTGCTTATAAGGGGCAAGTAGGGTGGCAAAATGGTTCCGGTGCACCAAGTCTATGAGAGGGGGTTGTCCCCCCCTCTGGTTTTTTCCATTTGGCCAGGGAGAACCTACCAGTTTTTTGTGTGGTGGTGCCTGTATTATGGGCGGATACCTAGGTTGGCGTGAATTGGCCCCCCTAGCCCCCTCTTGGTTTTCTATTTGGTTAGATGGGGCCTTTAAGCCCTTTCAAAACGGCTTCAAATATGGGGGGTCAACGGCCGATCATCGGTATGCTGATGGACTCCCCAGTCGAAAGTGGCTGGTAATTTTACTCCTTGGGCCCTTTTTGGGTTTTGACCCCCAACATGGGGTTCCCCCCTGGATTTTGTGAGTTTTTGAAAAAATGAAGAACTCCCCAAGATTAAAATTTTCAAAAACATTTTGATGAATTTGGGTTTGGACCCCCACACCCTAAATGAAATGTAGCCTGTAGTTAGTTGCACCAGCAGAGGACCTCCCTGGTCAATTACCATTTGGGTAAATTTTCAGCCCAAATTCCCGTCTCATGAAAGGGGCTTTTCCCCTAAAACCTGGGGTTTTTTAAGGAAAAACTGAAAGAATAAAGTTTTTAATTGGGGCAGAAAACAAAGAAGAAGGAGGGTTTTTGGGAAAAAATGACCCCAGTTTTTTTAAATTTTGAAATGACCAAATCATTCTATAGACCACCTCAGGTAAACCCATATGTGCCCAACCCAGTTGTTTCCATGCCAGGGTTATGGGCATGGAGAAAACTCTGCCGTTTAAGGAAAATGGACAACCAGAATTGGAAAGTGGTAAAAGGTCAGAAAGAGATAAAACGTCTGGGGCCAATATGCTGTTACCACGCCAATTTCAGAGTTTCTTTCAAAAAATGAAAAAAGGTACAAATTGGGGGAAAAAAACTTTTGGGAAAAAGGAGAAAGGGGGTTTTCCAGAGGCAAAGTGTTTCCCCCAGTCTTTTTGCCACCCGGGAAAGGGTCCTTTGCTTCGGTTCTAGCCCACCCTCCTTCCCCCCAAACCCTTGCCCCCCGGGTGCTTCTTACACCACACCTCTCCCCACCCCTTTTAAACCTCAGTCCTAAAAAAATGCTGCAACTCCCCTCTGGTGAGTTGTTCCACAAAAGGAATAGGGAAAGGGTCTGTTGGGACCCCCTTTCCCCAAAAGTAGGTCTTTGGAGCCATCAAACAGGCTCTAGGGGCCTCGAGGGTGCGCTCCACTGTCCCCCACATCCACAGGGGCCTCTGTGCTAAGCAAAATGCCCCTGAAGCAAAGGCCATTACACTCTTTGCCCAGTCTAAAACCCGACCCGTTAAAAAGACCCCAAAGAGTGGTCTTTGGACCCAAAAGCGGGGCCCCAAACCTCAACGGTGAAAACCCCAGCTGCCACCACTCCACGGGGGCCCCTCGCTCTAGACAAAAATGCTCCTAAACCAAATCAGGTCGTCCTTTGCCAAGCAAAAAAATTTTTTGCTTTTAAAAGGAAGCCTTGGAAATTTTTCCACAGAAAAAAAACCCTTCAAAAGGTACTCCCAATTTCCCAGCCATAGGTGTGGGGCGGACTTAACCCCGGGTTTCTGCCAAACACCTATGAAAGGTTTTTTGAAAACTGGATCCCTAACCCAGGGAAACCCTTCGGGTTCATGAAAAATGGGAAGAACTCACATTAATAGCTTCATGTAACCCCATTTGTTTGCCTACAAGAGATTAGCCAGGGAAAATCGTTTGTTTCCCTGAGAGGATTCCAATCAAGCCCATTATGGCCTTTGAAAATGGATCTCGGGGAGTGCAGTAAGGCACATCGGGATTTTCCCCCGGGCCCCCTGCGAAAAACACTGCAGGTGAAGGCTTGATAATAGGTTTGACACTGTTGATCCATCTATCTTCCCCCACATAATCTCAATAGATGGTTTTTGGGAAGATTATTTGGGGCGTTGCCACTCTTTTTTCTACTTTTGGGGAGATTTCAATGGCGGCATCACCCTGGGGAGACACTTTGTGCAACCCTTAGGAAGGCCTTGGAGAAGGTAGTTTCAGTTTTACGAACAGTAAACCCCACCCCCTTTAAAAATTAAAACTGGGCCCATTCCCCAATAAGACCTGTAAATTTTTTCACCTGTTCCCCCAAATTGAATTTCACTTTGGCAGGCCCAGGGAAAAGATTTCATGGAAGCCCACTTTCCAATACTTTTGGAGGAGGTGAAGGTATCCCACCCAATGGAGTGCAAGAGGGCGACTTGAACAAGTGGACTGGAATCTTTTAATCAACTCAGTATTGAAAGGGTTGTGAATGATTTCCAGTGTGCTAAAGAGTGTTTACTTCACATCACGAATTACCTTGCAGCAGAAACATCCTTACCAAAAGTAGCGGCAGTCCCTCGACCCCCGGGTCCCCATGGGGGTTTGGATGAATCCACAAGCTTCAGAGCAAGAAAAGCTGCATTAAGGCTTGAAAGACGCCCCAGCGAGAAACCTTGATCCATTACAAAAGACTGGAGACAAGGCCAGATTTTGGAACCCCCTTACAAAAGGTATGGGACAATTTCAAAAGTTTGCTAAAAAGAGCCATCCATGTCACCACCGCTCTGAAGATAGAACATAATCACACTGACAAAAAATTGTTGCAATGACTAGCTAAACCCTGGCAAAGACCCCCTCTTGATATCTTACACCGCCCAATTCTCCACTCATCAAGCTGAACGGAACAAAACCCAATGTCTTTTCTACAGTGGGACTGCAGAAAAATTTCCCTAAAATTTGCCATTTTGCGAAAGGAGATGCTTTTTTGCTTTGCATCTGCTGTAAGACTCCCAGGAAGTGAAATATTCCATACCAAAAAAATATTTTACTGGAGAAGCCCCCAAAAACCCTGTTGGACCTTTAAACGGGATCTTTTGGGGAGGGCCAGTGTCACCACAG
The DNA here is from genome assembly GCF_015228065.2 of Penaeus monodon. Classification (NCBI taxonomy): domain Eukaryota; kingdom Metazoa; phylum Arthropoda; class Malacostraca; order Decapoda; family Penaeidae; genus Penaeus; species Penaeus monodon. The sequence goes on from NW_023653754.1 coordinate 3,821, forward strand.
GAAAGAGGCTATAATCATTCCTTCCCTAAACCGGCAAGGATTTCCCACCGGGAACCCCAAAGACTAATTTCTCTCCCACTGCATCGAAATTTGAGGGAAAATGGAAACTTGGTTGCATGGCTGTTAAAAAGGGAAAAATGGCTGCCCCCCTATAAATTGGGGTTTTAGAAAACTGAGATCAACCCATTGCATTTGTGAGGGATGGAAACCCCTTCAAAATTTTCCTTTGCCGGAACATCAATGTTAGCAGTTTCTTTGACCTTGAAAGGTTTACGATTACGGAAGCATGCACACTCATGAAGCCTGACCTGGTTTAAGAGGAGCATTCCCTACCTTCATACAAAAACTTCCTTCTAACAAATTTTTAGAGTTTGGGTGGGAAACAGTTTCTCTAATTGGAAGATCAGCGGGAAGGGGTCCCACAAGGATTTTTAAGTTACCCTTTTGCCATGCTAAAAATACATCAAAAAATTTTTTCCAAGTGCTGTCTCAGTAATCTGTTGTGATGACTTTACCTGTACGCTCGGGATAAGCTTAAAGGGAGTGCAGGACCAGCAGACTGAAATAGATCAGTTTTTACAGGGGCAAATCCCAGGTTAAATTTTTTTCCCCAAAACAAGACCTGCTATCATTTCCACAAACAGGAAATTCCTCCTTCCCCTTATTTAGGGAAAAACCCACTGAAATTTTGCCCAAAGGGAAAAGTTTGGCAAATTTTTGACTCAAGGCTTCATGGGTGCCTCATACCCAAACATTTTAAAGTAAAGGCTTTAAATATTTGCGTTTTTTCACATCTATCTTGGAGGCAGCCCCAACAACCGCCCCCTTGGTTTTACTGAGTGTTATTACAGTAAGCATGACTATGGATGTGAGACTTTTTTAATCTGCAACCCCACTGTTCCCCCAGATGTTGATTGGTTCATAATGACCTCTGAGACTTACGGGGGCTTTCAGGTCTTCCCTGTAAAGCCCCTGTTCTGAAGGGGAAAGAACCCCCTTTCAACACCGGGACTACAAAACCTGTTTTACAAAGAGACAAAAGGATTTCAGGATTCCCCTAATCCAGATTGTTTTTTCAACCCCTTACGTACCCGTCGTAGGTGGGAGAATAAGGAATTCCTTGGAAATTCCCCAATTTCCCCCTTGGCTAATCAATTTAGCTGGATTTGGTTGGAATTGGAAAAGGGGAGAGATCCGAAGCAGAAGTCAGAGAAGATTTGTTTTAACACACTTTAAAAAAAATTTGGTTTGGGTTCCATTTGATACAAAGGGTATTCTTGGTGTAATACTGTTGCTTGATTTTGGCACGGGGTCAGCTGTTTCTTACTCGGCGGAACCGAGAACTTGCCCCCCGTGGTGCCCGCCCCACATAAACCCCCCGGGGAAGTTGCAATTTTCGCGTGGGCGGGGCCCCGGAACCGCCACCCCCCCGGATGAGAGGCCACTTACCACGTACAGCCCGGAGCTTCTAAGTACCAAGGGTTTCAAGCAATATATGGTTCGAAATCTGAAAATGGTGTGGGTTTTTCAGCAGTGAGCGAAAGGAAGACTGCATCTGGCAGTCTTTTTTCTACACTCGATCTTCACGCAGAGTTACATGCCTCCTTGCAGCGTTAAAAACTAAGATTTATGAACCATTTTGCTGTAATATTTGTGACCTTTGTCCTGCCTTGCAAGCAAACAAAAACTTAAACTCATACATCCAGCAGTGAGGGAAGTTCATTACTGGCTGCATTTATTAACACGTTAGAAGATAACTCTATTTTGGTTTCCATGCATTTTGGGATTAGGGGGAAGAGCGGCTGATCAGAAGGCCAAGCAGCTGCCACCCCTCCCAAATACTTTTTTTTCCCTCCCACACACCGACCTGAAAACCCCAATCAGAGGTTGTTTCGCGGGAAAAAGAAGGAAACGGAGGCATACCTCTAAAACAAAATACAAGAGATAGAGATGACTTGGCATTGGGGAAACAGCTCCTCCCAAACCGAAAATTTTATATTAAAGACAAGAATCTAAAAAGACTAAGGCACACAAAACTCTCATACCAATATGCTAAAAGTGAACCACTTTGGAGGGGTGCCCAAAAGGGCCCTTAAGGTCGCAATTAGTGGAAAAATGGCAGCATTCTCAAACCCAAGACGTATGTAATTGTTCCCCCATGCACTGAAAAGTATTTGGGGGAGGATTGTGAAAGAGGGTTTTTAGTTTTTAAGGAAATAAAAATTGAGTTTTGATTTTTAAAATATTTTTGTTTTTTGTAAGATATCTTTTGATAATTTTAAAAATTTTAATATTTTAAAATTTTTATTAACAAAAATACTCGGCAATAAATTTTAAATAACAATCAATCAATCAAACAAAGTAGGTCTCAATTCTTTTTATCCCTGGCATGGCCCCATTTGGAAAATGGGATAGTTTTTAGCCAAATGTGAGCCCGCAGCATGGCCATATAGGGGTTTCTCTTCCCCGCTGGGGGGGGCATATGGCACTGTCGTTTGAAAGGGTACTTTGGGGGGGGAACTGATGAGAAATTTTCTGTAGTCTGCATGGGGGGGTTTCTTATTTTGTGCATGACTCTTGGTGGGGCCCGACAATCCTAAATGCACTGCCTCTCCAAGCATGGGGGGAGCCTGATGCTGGGGAAATTTACTGTGACCTTGGATGGGCCGGGATGACTAAATGCTACGTAGCCCCACTCGAAATTATCTCACCTTTTCCCGTGCAACTGCCAAAATGTCTCTTTCTTTAGAAAGGGTGTAAATTAATAATCCTTGTCGCAGCAAGTACAGCTGGTACACGGGTCATCGCGTCCATTTTTCTTGACCAATGATTCACTAGATGAGACTCGTGTTTGTCTTTGGCAATCACGTGGCTGCAATGTACTTCACCCGGGGAGTATGTAGTGTTTGTCCTTAGACAGAAGAACAGTGGGTTGGCCACATTATTGTTTGTCCCCCGGAGCTTAGTCGGGGGTGGTGGTCGGTTATGAGGTGAGTTTGAAAAACTAGGGAAAAAGTTTGCTTTCGGAGATACCAAGCCAATCTAAAGCCCCCCCTTCTATGCGTGAGATTGCGGGTGCCCCCACAGGCTGGGGGCCCCCTCCCTTTTCAGAGAAGATGCAATGGCAACGGCAGCCACAATACTGCTGTAGGATGTCAAAATCCCTCCCTACCCAGTTTGGTGATGGTGTTTTTCCAAGCCATCCTTTGGGGTGCGGCTATGGGGTCTTAAAACCCTTTACACTTCTCTTGTAGGGGTTAGTCCTAGTTCAGTTTTCCCGAGGGGCCCTACAGGGTTCCCGGAAGCTTCATTATTGTGGCCCTTGCGAGGAAGGGTTTACAAAGCCCCACCCCACCTAGGTGAAAGGCTTTTCGGTATGGGAAAAATTTTGATGGCGCTAAAAGTTTTTCTGGGGTTTTATTTTCCCCGCCGAGACAGAAGCCCGCAAAATTTTCTTCTTTCCTGGGGGACTGAAAAATTTTTGGTTTTAGCGATCCCTGTAGCTGCACAGGTTTTCTAGGGAAATTATACCCTGCAGAAAAACTTTTCTTTCCCTTTTTCCCGCAACATGTCTACAAATTTTTTTTTTTGATGACTCCCAGATGGCACCATCAAAAAAACTTTTCGTCCCACCCCCAAAAAAAATTTTTTACTTTTTTTTTTTTTTTTTTTTTTTTTTT
>NW_023653754.1:15000-22500 GCF_015228065.2 Penaeus monodon
TTTTTTCCCTCCACCCCTCACTTCTCTTTTCCCCTTTCTCCCTCTCCTCTCCTTCCTTACATTTTCCTTTATTTACCTCCCTTACATTCCGACTTCTTCCTTTTTTTTTTCTTCTCTTTTTTTCCTCTCTCCTTTCTCCCTCTTTTCCCTTGGTATCTTTTATTCCTTCTTCCATTTCTTCCTCTTACCTTCTCTCTTTCCCCGTCTCCCTCTGTCACTCCCTCTACCTCTCTCTCCCTTCCCCTCCCCCTTTCCCTCGTTTCAGCCCCCACCTCTTTCTCTCTCCTCACTTCTTCTCTCCTTCTGCAATCATCCCCTCCTTCCTTTCCCTATTCCTCACTCATGCTTTTCCCTTCCTTTCTCTTCCCCTACCATCTTTTTTTCTCCCCTTCCCCCCTGCCTTCCCCTTCCCCCTCTTCTCTCTTCCTCCTTCCTTTTCCCCTCCCCTCCTCTTTCCTTTCTTCCTCCTCTTCCACCCTCCCCCCTTTCCCCTTTCCTCCTTCCCTCTCTCTTTACCTCCCCCTTTTCCCCTCTCCTCTCCTTTCTCCTTTCCCCCTCCCCTTCATTCCACCTCCCTGCCTTCCTCCCTCCTTCTTCACTCTCTTTTTTCCCTCCCCTTTCTTTCCCCTTCTCCCCTCCCACTACTCCCCTCCCTTTTCCTCTCCCTCCCCCTCTTCTCCCTTCTTCCTTCCCCCCTACCAACCTACCTTTTCTCCTTCCTTCTTTTTCCCTGCCTCTCGCTTTTTTCCTCTTTTTTCCCTCTATATCTCCCTTTCCTCTATCTCCTCTCCTTTGCACACATGCCACACCATAAACGCCGGCAAAAATTTCGGTCGTGTTTCAAAATGATGCGGCCCACTGTCATGGGTATGGGTATTCCTGGTTGCCACAAAGGGTTTCAAATTGACAAGTTTAAATGGTAACCATAATGAAGAAAATATTATCATTACAGGGTGTATAAAAATTTTGGATATCACTACCACTATGGCCCCCCTTTACTGACCCAGTGTATTTTCTGTACTGGAAAGTAGTTGCCAAGTGCCATTTTCCGTGGTTGTCAATAATTTCCCCCCCTCACGATGAAACAGATAAACCCTATTACATTACCTTGTACATCTTGGGCATATCAGAGTTCGACCCAAAGCTTCCAAGGCTGAAGTAAAATGACGCCAGCATCTCCTGACTCATCCACGAATTTCGCAAGGTCCCTTGAGGAATAAAACAAAAGTCACCGTTATCAGTATGTCGTAATATCACTGCCATTGTTATAATCGTCGCCACTAACATTTTCAGATGACTTTTATATGTATTGTTATCGTAAATGTCATTGTAAATTAATTATCGTAAGTATCATTATCATCACCCTCATCATTATTAACATTCTATTTATTATTACCATTGTTATTTTTTTTATCTTAATTGTATTAAAATTTAGCGAGTGGGAAGGCAAGCCAAGTCCAGACAAAGGCGCGAGGTCGGTGCAGGAGGAACAACCTCAGAGCTGTGATTCCTGAATGGAATGTCATGTAAATTGATAGAATCTGCTGAGGCATACCGGGCCCTGTGTCAAGGTGAGCGCCGTTGCATCAGAGCAGTGTTTGTTAAAGTGACTCAGATTAGTTTGAGAATTGGTTTGTTGGCTGCAAGAACTTTGGCAAAAAGGGGGAGTGATGTTGCAGACATGAAGAAGAAAGAGATAAATGGGAAATGTGCAAGAAAGATGTTGCATTCTATGGCTGCGCAGCGAGTACATGGATGGATGAGGACTGAAGTGATGCTGACAGAGAAATGACGTGTTTTACTGAAATATATGAGATATAGTCACTGATATACAATTCATGAATACAGAATTTGATAAAGCTTAAGTCAAAACTATTTGGCAGTGTGGGTTCAGCCCAATCAAGCCAATTCTTCTTCATGTAATTTCTAACTACTGAATGAGAGGGCAGTTGGGCCTCCCCAAAGAATATTCATATATAATATAACCTCAAAAGTGGGGCGTACACGAAATTGGAGAAACTGGCAGCTCAAACCCAGTGCGAGAGGATGGTGGAGTGAATTATTAGTTTACTGGCTTAAACGTCAGCAAATTATTATCATTACAGCTGTGGGAGCCTTTATTACTTCATTATACGTTACTATATGTAATTAAATACATTCAGCTAATTACTGTACCAAGAACATATGCTTAACCTTAATCTAACCTTACATCCCAAGTCAATATTTCCACAACCCATTTGGTTCATTGTTTCCAGAATCCTGGTGTGGCCCGGTGTCAAACGCCGTGGGGAGAGTTTGTATGACACTATAAACTGACTACCGCCACCGGTATAGTCTGGTGGTGTCATGCAATATGAGCTATGGGAAAAATCGACCTCTAGTTCCTAGTATACCTTCCGTCCTCGCCATATCTCAGAGCAGTGTGGTGTACCTTGTCTCAGAGGGCAACATGAAGTTCACTAAATAAGTTATATGAAACACTTCACACACCCCTTTTTTTGGGATCGCAGATGATGCCACAGTTGATCTGTGCACTGAAGCATCAGGTCAGGACTGTGGCAATATGGTGCTTGCATTATCTGAAATTATTTTGGGAGAAAGACTGAGAGAATTGATAATAGCACGGCGATAGCATATAGGATGACCGAGGCAAAGAGGCAATGGAAAACGAAATGGAGGAATGAAAACAAGAGACAGTGACACAAACAACGGCTGCAGTGTCTGTGAATTCGTAACATGAATTCCATGTTTCGAAGGAAGCTAAAACAAAAGGGAAAAGATAAACAAAACTCAGATATATGTAGCCATGTAAAATGATGAATGGAAGTTAGATGAAATGTATAAAGATGAACAAGGAATGAAAGAATATGTTACAAAGCTGAAAGAACAGGAAAACCAATGCAAAATTTGAATGGATAGACAATCAAATAAAGAGAGATGATACTTAGATAGACGGGAAAACTCCCCGAAGCTTGGTTATTCGAAAAAATGACAGTGTTAAACCATGAGTTGTTACCTGTTAGCACACAGTGTCCCCAGCATGTTACTACTCAGTGGTGATTTGGTGGCAGCACTGTTGGACGAACGGGCTGCCTTGGTAGGTCTCTGGGTAAGCAGAAAAAATACTGCAGTTTATATACGCTTTGAGGCTGGAGCGGAGTGAGAGAAAAGTACTGAATTTCTGGTGAGTTATTCATTGTTCAGTGCATTTTCACATACCATATCACATACACAAGGGAAACTTTCTCAGAACAGGTTTTTACGCAAACTCTCACATTACTCAAATTTTATTGTCTTTGCCTTATGGTTTAGTCTTTTTTGGGGGATGAATGTCATTCCACACTGATGCAGATATTTCCCGCTTAGTTGCCATATGCTTCCATTGTTACTATTTACCTTCTTTAAGAAACGGGAAATTCTACAAAACCCGGCAACACGGGTTATTATTATAAGTGCGTACATTTCATAAGAGCGAAAAACACACAAAAAATATAAATCTATATCGGTAAAATCAACAAAAATCTACACAAAGGGCAGATCACAATACAAATCTGGTTTTTTTTCCTTTCAGCGGATATTTATGCCTTGTTATTTTTTTTTTTTTTTTTTTTTATTTTTTATTGATTTCCTTATTTTCATGTAGTTTTTTTCATGACCATTACGACAGCTTAATGGTCCTCTACAGAACTCTGGTAAGGAATCGCTGCTACATAAAATTTCATAACTTATATTCTTCTTGGCGGATATCACTATGATATAGTAATTTTTTAAAACTTGAAAATCGTCAAATCTTGGGCTAATACAGAGAGATCAGATTGATTGAGAAACGTGCGGATTCATTCTCTTTGGGAGGGAAACCTGTGTCCGTACTTGGCACATTTTATCTCCAAAATGTTTAAGGCAGTGGTGAAGAAGCTGGGCGTTGAATACCGTTCGATCTGTTTGGAAAGACTAATGTAAACAGAGATAACGATAACGAAAAGACCCCTGATGTATTTAAAAGTAAATTTGGGGGCCAAATTGGTATAAATTCATAAGAATTTACGCCATTACCACAATATAATTACAAAAGGCGACCGTTATGGCAGAACCGGAAAAGGCCGCGGAAACAGAAACTAATGCTGAATGGATATTTAATTTGCGACGCCTGACGGAAATCCATGGAGGAGGCCCACACACACGAACATACGCTATTCATGACGTAGAGGGAGTTCAATGGCAGAATGAAGGGGCAGGGAGTGTAGAGGGAGGGTACACAAAGACCGAATTTGGCAAGACCCGCATAGCGATTAGGAGAAAGAGCTGGAACTGGATGAGAGACATTACCAAGAGCGGCAATTATTTAGATTATTACTTCACAAACGGAAGAGGCGGAAAAAAAAATAAATCGAAAATAAGAGTTGGAAGGAAAGGTGGAGCTTTGCGGATGAAAACTTTGAAGAAAAAAGAGGTGATTGCATCGCACTGACGAAGTGACATGAGAGAATACCCATAATAAATAAACTTGTAAAGAGTACAGAAGATAAAACTGAGGTAGATAACGAACGTGAATTGAGAAGAATAAAGAGTAAAGAATAATTAAGAACTACAGAGGAGAGATAAAAGAATGGCGGCAAGGAGTATATGAGAAGGATGAACCCCAGGAAGAATAATATTTTTGAGCTGCCTGAGTAATCGTAATAAGAAACTTGGCATTTGAAATTAATAAAGAACCTCCACGTCATATGTCTTGCCCTTTGCCGTTACTTACACAGCTTGTTGCGCTGCTACGGAGCTGGGTAAGCGACAGAAATAGACCCGGGGTGGAAAATCCTTATACCTGCTTTGACCCTTGCGTTTTTATATCTTTTTCTCTTTTTTTTTAAGGTAAACCTGGCGTTTATGTCTTTTTTGGGGTTTCGCGTACGCGTGTATGACAAACCCACAACACACACACACACACACACACACCCAAACACAACACACACACACACACACACAACACACCAACACACACACACACACACCCACACACACACACACACCACAGCATACTTATCCGTCAGTATGGCGTCCCGCATCCAAGTTTTTTGATTCAAGCCTCGGAGAAGGGCGTGAGGCGGAGGCAAGGCCAGCACCGAGACTAACCTGCCGTGCCTGATACGCTATGCCTGAGGACGTGCCCCTTTAACGCCCGCCGCTAGATCCCAAAAAAAATCACACAACATATGGGAGAAATCCGTCCCGGGATTTCTTGTGCATGGTGTAAATCCTACTGTGTGCTTTTTTTCAGCTATTTTGCAAACTACTGGGATTCATTTTTAATGCTTTACACACGAGGTATTGACAGTTTTTCCTTTTATCTTCTATTCTATTTCTGGCAGGGAGGTTCGATCATGGTTCGTCACCTTGCAGTCGCGGTCACATTAGCGGGAGACGGAATTAACAGAACGGGGGGTTGCAGCTTTTGGGTATCTATTGCTATCAACGGTTTACTGATTCTTATCGCCCGGGGTAGATGATTTTTTTTTCGATGGTAGTATAATGTATATATGTACCGTGTATAGACACACACACAGACCACACACACACACACACACCCCGCACGCACGCACACACGAACGCACGCACGCACGCCCCACACACGCACGCACGCATGCACGCAAAAGCACGCACGCAAAGCACGCACGCCCCACAACCCCGCACGCACACAACCCCACACACACACAAACACACACGCCGCACGCCACGCACGCACGGGACGCACGCACACACACACAACACACACACACACACACACACACACCACACACCACACCCACAACACCACACAATATAAAATATATATATATATATATATATATATATTATATATATATTATAAAATATATATATAATATATATGCTCTTCAGAGACACGGCAAGGCGAGTTTCTCGAGCGGCAGGTTGAGTTTTACAGTTTTTCCCTTTTTTTTTGCTATAAAACGGGGGAGTCCACCCAGGGAAAGGGCCAGGAAAAATGACTTTTCCCCTTTTTTTCAGCCTTTTTTTTAAAAAAAAAGCCTCTTTTTCTAGGGGCTCAAGACCCCATATATATTTACTTAACATTCCAACACCCGTAGCAATATGGATTTTACTGTGTGTACATGCAGCTTTTTGTTTAATGAAGGAACACTGACGAATACTTAATGAATAACACTGAGCATTCATATCAAAACCAAACACACAATATAAACGGCTGTTTCGAATTATTAAGTTTTATATTCTCTTTCGCTTATCCACAATATCCATTCTCCCTTGAGAATTCATGGAATATGATATGACAAAGCGCGCAAAATATGAAGTATTTAAAAAAATACGTCCTCATCGTACATCACGGGATGAACGGAGTGCGATATTCTTTAATTTCCCTCTTGTCTTTCTGTCTTCTTCTTCTTCTTCTCTTCATACTTCACCCCCCCTGCATCATCCTAGTCCCTCCTCTCGCACTCTTTCTCCGTCTTCCCGCATCTTTACCATCATCAACACTATCATCTTGGTCATCATTATCTTCAGCATCACCATCTTGAAACTTGTCCTTCATTTTCCTCGTGATCAGTATTTAGTCCCCCCTTTGACCTTTCTTCTCATCTTCACCATCTTTTCATGTTCATCTTCCTCCTTCACCCTTCCTTCTCGTCAGCATCATGCTCATGATCATGATTTTTTCTCTTTCGTTTTTAATGTTCATTTATAATACTAATTTCATTTGCGTTTAAAATAAAGATACTTCCATAAGTAATAAGAAAAAAGATGAAAGGAAGAACAAGAGGAAGAAGAAAAAAGAAACACAAAAAAATGGAAAACAAGAAATTTAGAGAAAAAACGGAGGAGAAAAGGAAAACTGATTGACTGACTGACTGATTTAGTTTCATTCCATTTATTACAATGGCTGCTCTTGGTGCACAGACTACGTGTTTTCGTTTTGCTTCTCAGACCCCCTGTGTGCGAGGAATGGCCGGGGTCACCTTCCACTGGCGGCGAGGGATTTGAGCGCGGGGCAGCAGGATTTATAGACGAGGTTGCTAACCGCTGCACCACACAGGGAAGAAGAAAGAAGAAGAAGAAGAAGGAAAGAAAAAACAAAAAAAAAGAAGAAGGAAAAAAACGAAGAAAAAAAGAAGAAGAAGAAGAAAGATAAGAAGAAGAAAAAAAAAGAAGAAAAAAGAGATAAAAAGAAGAAGAAGAAAAAGGAAAAAAAGAGAAAAGGAGAAGGTGTTAAGAAGAATAAAAAAAATAAAAGAAGAAGAAGAAGGAAAAGTTTGTAGTAAAGGAGAAGAAAGGCAAAGAGGACATAAAGCAGATGACATAAGGAGGATGAAGACTGGGTTCGCCAAAAGTTAATTTTTAGGACGAGTAAATAAATATATTTTAGGAAATTCCTGGAACAAAAAGAACAAAATGAACAAATACCTTTAAGATTACAGTTGTCAAAGAAGGAAAATCAAATAAATTAAAGAAAAGGGTTAAATAGTTGTGAAA
>NW_023653754.1:27500-30287 GCF_015228065.2 Penaeus monodon
TTTCCCCCCCCCCCAAAAAAAAAATTTTTTTTAAAAAAAATTTGGGGTTGGGTGTGGGTTGGTGTGTGTGTGGGGGGTTGGGTATGTATGTATTCTATCAATTCATTTCTATCTATCTTATATTACTTTAATATACACAAGCACTCCTCTCTTCTCTCTCTCTCTCTCTTCCCCCCCCTTTTTTTTTTTTTTTTTTTTTTTTTTTTTTTTTTTTTTTTTTTTTCTTTTTCTATCTATCTATCACTCATCATATCATATAACACCACGCACCCCTCTCTCTCTCACCACACACACACACACATTTATATATGTGTGTGTGTGTGTGTGTGTGTGTGTGGTTGTGGTGTGTGGTGTGTGGGGTGTGTGTGTGTGGGGTTTTGTGTGTGTGTGTGTGTGTGTGTGTGCGTGTGTGTGTGTGGGGGAAAGTATTATCTATCTATCAATCTATCAGTCTATATATCTATATATAAATATATATATACACGCACTCCACACACCACACACACACACCACACCACACACCACACAACACACAACACACACACACACAACACATTTATATATGTGTATGTGGGGCGTGTGTGTGCGTGTGTGCAGATGTGAAACACTAAGCTTACAGATGTGTTATATTCTTTGTTACAGTCCTTTTTAAACTTCCTTAAAAAGCGGAATTGATAAAATTGTGTGCTTCTGATTTTAATTATGATACACTGATGCTCTCTCATGACATGCCAAATAATGTCATGAGATGTGCTATTACGTGTTCAAGCATTGCTCATATCCTTCCAGAAATACATTTGTAAATGCTCCTTTTTTAGCCGTGAACCAAAAGGAAATTCATGGGGCGAATGGGAAATTTGGGCATCAAGGTCCAAATCATAATTAAAAAAAGGAAAAAAAATGTTAAAATAACCATGATTTAAAGAAACGAAAGATTTTTTAAATTTTAAAAACCATGTTCAGACCGAAATAAATTTTTAAGTGTTATAAAGGGGGAACAATAAGTAACATAAGTTAAAAACACAATCAAAGTCTTTTTTGCTTCTTTTGATATCGTTTAAGAAAATTTCCCCTTTTAAATATAACAGAATTATGAAATGGATTACCCACCCCAAAACTAAAGGATTGTGGAAAATAAACGGGGGTTTAAAAATAAAAAGAAAAAGTTTTTCAAAAGAAGTTTGTACATAAAAGTTTAATTCGTATGGACTGAAAATGGAATGAATCTTTTTAACACAAAGGGGGAATGACCACAATATACTTGGGTTTTACTTTGAACAATCTCTAATAAGATTACGTAAAATGTAAAAAAAAAAAATCTACTATCTAGCATTCCCACGCCTGCATATTCAGTGCTAGATGATTTTTTTTTTCCCTTTTTTTCACACGACTAACATCATAATATCTTACACAACACAACTAAAACGTCTTCTACTACCTAAAAATTCCTCCCCGGGGTGGTGGCCGCTCCATACGGGTTTGGGGAAACCCCTTTCCCCAAGGAAGTTTTTTTGTTAAAAAGGCCTGCTTGTAATCTCTCCGCTGCCCGAACCCTCGTCGGAGGAAAAAAATGGTTTTTCCCAAATTTTCGTTGCAGTGGCGTGATGTATTTCCCCTAAAGTTCTTTTCACTTATATCAAATTTTTGTTTGTTAAGTGGGGTGGCAATTTGCACTTTATATCGGTTTCGATGTTCTTTAAGGTGCATTAAAAAAACAATATGCTTCTGAACTAATTTTTTTGTAAACCTTTCCATACCTGACCTAGGATCGGGGGAGAAAAACCCAAACACACACCACACACACACACCACACCCCACACAAAACCACACACACACAACACACAACACACACAAAACCCACAAAATGATGGGTCGCATGATTTAGGGTTTCCCCCGATTGTCCGCCAACAAAACGGGAAGTACTGGCTCGCCACCACGGCTTGAAATTTCCAAAAATCCCCTCTAAAAATTCTGAAATTTCCCTCCTTGCGTGCAACAGGCCCTTGCGGGGGAATAAAGAATATCCCTTATTTTAATAAATAAAAAAAGAAAAAATTTTAGCATTATGGATTAATGCTTTGTTTGGCCAAAAAACTCCCAATCTTTTTTTTTAAAAATCCTCTTCCGTGAGGGCTCGAAGGGCAAGGTAACACTAGGTGCTCTTTTCCCGCAATGTCCATCTCCCCCCTTTACAAAAGGCTCACTTCCGCCTGCTAAGGGGAATGCTGCTGGCTTGTAATACCAAACCGAAATTTTAGGTTTGGGTTTATATTTGCTACCAAAAAAGCGTAATCACTGCTTAGATTATATTTTAAAAGGGCTTGATATTTCATTGCGAAGCAAAAAAAATCCTGAATAAAAATCTCAGCTACCAAAAGGGTCATGTTTAAAACCCCATTTTTATTTTTCGCGATTTCAAAAACTCCCCCCAGTTTTTCTTGGGCCCTTAAATCACTTAAACTAATTTGGATTATAATTCCCAAAAACCACAAGGTATACGTAGTTATCCTTATAAATCTGATTATATAAGCAAAGCACATTCCCCTTTTGAATGACAACTCGAGTTCAAAAACTCGCTCCCAACCCCTTCCTTCTGTCACGGAGTCATTTCAAAAAACCTTAGACTTTGTTGCCTTATGTCCTGACCCAAATTCTTTGATCGTTTACGTTCTAAAACGATCCGAGGGTTAATCCCTTATTCCGTATTTTTTGGCCCCTTTCCCAAAACTCACAAACACTCCCCTCTAAGGCCCATTATTTCGTCTTTTCAACTCGGTTTGTTTTAAA
>NW_023653755.1:0-4818 GCF_015228065.2 Penaeus monodon
AAAAATGATAAAAATGAAATAATAACGATAATAAAATTATAATGTATGATAATAAAAATGAATAAATGATAATAAAAATATAATAATATAATAAAAATAATAATAATATAATAAAATAAAAATTCTAATAATAAAAATAATAATATAATATAAAAATAATAGTAATTATAAAAATAAATGATAAAATTGTAAAATTAATAATCACAAATGTTATCAAAAATTTTCTTTATTCTCACTTTTATCCTCATTATTGTCATGATTAAAACATTTTGGAAAATTTTACATATTACCCCAATAATTTCCAAAAAACAAGAAAATTTAAAAAAAGTCATTTTGGAGTAACCTCAAAAAGGGTATATTTCGCTAATTTTTTCCGTTTTTTTTTCCCACTTTTGGGGAATTTTTTTCTTTTAAACCTTTTTTTTTTATATTGGGGAAAAATTCCCTTTTTTACATCATTATTTCATGATTATCATCAAAATTATATTATCTCACTATCAAACACATCATCTTATTGCAAATTTTTATCATCATTTTTGCAATTATATCTCATTATTTCAATTATTATCATTTTTTTGCAATTATTGCAGTTATAATATATAATTTTGCAACTATACTAATAACAACAACAATAATGATAGAAAAACAATAATATAACAATAATAACGATATTATAATAATTATCTATATTTTTATTTTAATTAATATCGTTATTACAGTAATTATTACTGTTATAATAATTATTTTTGCAATTTACTACTAGTAAAATGATAATAATGATATAATAACAAATATATTAATAACGATATATAATAATACTATAATAATATATAATAATAATGAATAATAATAATGATAATAATAATAATATAATAATAATACTAATAATAATAATAATAATATAATAATAATATATAATAATAATAATATGATAATATTGATAATATTAATAATCATCAATTTATCAAAATTCTCTTTATTCTCACTTTATCCTCATTACTGTCTGATTAATACGATTTTGTAATTATTATCATTATTACCCTAATAATTGCCAAATCATTAGAGAAATCGAAAAACGTCATTTTGGAGTATACTCTCAAAAGGCTATATTTCTCTAATTTTTTCCCCTTTTTTTCGCCTTTTGGGGAAACATTTTCTTTTACCCTTTTTTTTATATATTGGAGACAAAACCCCGTTTTTTACATTTATTTTATCATGATTATCATCAATATTTCATTTCATCATCATTCACATTATCATCGTTATTTTTAATTATTAAACATCATTATTGCAATTATTATCATCATTTTTTGCAATTTTTATCATTAAATTTTTGCAATTTTGCAGTTTAATAAAATTTAAATTTTTTCAACTATACTAATAACAAAAACAATAATAATAGAAATAAAAATAAAAATAACAATTTTAAAGATATTATAAAAAATTTCTATAAACATTTTTAATTAATATCGATATTTTCGTAATTATTAAGTTAAAAAATTTTTTTTTGCAATTATACTACTATTTAAAAAAAAATAATAATGTAATAATAACAATTTAAAATTAATAGCGATATTAAAAATAATAATAATAATTAATAATGATAATAAAAATGATAAAAAATAATTTAAAAATAATAAAAATAATAATAATAATACATAATAATAATAAAAATAATAAATAAATAAAAATAATAATTTTAATTAAAAAAAAGTATAATAATAAAAAAATAATGATAATATTGATAATTTAAAATCATCAAAAAAGTTATAAAAATTTTTTTTTTATTTCTCAAATTTTTTCCCCCCATTATTGTCATGGGTTAATACGAATTTTTTTGGGAATTTTTATATTATCAAAACCCAATAATTTTCAAAAATCATCAGAGAAATTAAAAAAAAAGTCATTTTGGAGTATACTCTCAAAAAGGGTTATTTTGCTTATTTTGCCGGGGTTTTTTTGACTTTTTGGGGGGTTTTTTTCTTTTTCTTTTTTTTTATATTTTGGGACCCAAATTTCCCGTTATTATTTATCATTTTTCCATGATTATCATCAATATTTCATTACATCATCATTACCATTTAAACATCATTTTTGCCCAAATTTTTTCATCATTATGCAAAATTTTCATCATTATTGCAATTTTATCATCATTTTTGCAATTTTTACCTTATTATTGCAATTTTTGCAGTTATAATATAAAAATTTTTGGGAAAAATACTAAAACAACAACAATAAAATTTTAAAAAAAACAATAATAAAAAACAATAATAAAAGATATTTTAATAATTATCTTATCATTTTTAATTAAAAAATCGTTTTTACAGTAAAATTTTTAAAATGTTATAATAATTATTTTTTCAAATTTTACTCCCATAAAAATTTATAATAATTAAAAATAATAACAATAAAAATAAATTAAAAACATATTATTTAAACCAAATAATATTAATAAAAAATAAGTAATAAAACAAAAAATAATAATACTAAATAATAAAAATAATCCTAATAATAAAAATAAAAATAAAAACTAAAAAAATAATAATAATAATAAAAATTAAAATGTAAAGATAAAAATATAGTAATAATAATAATAATGATTTAAAATTGAAATAAATTTAAAAAAACATCAAATGTTATCAAAAATTTTCTTTATTCTCACTTTTTTTCCTCTTTTTGTCATGAAATTAAAACGATTTTTGGGAAATTTTAAACATTATTACCCTTAATTGGGAAAAAATCAGAGAAATGAAAAAAAATCATTTTGGAGTAAACTTTTCAGAAACTATATTTCGCTAGATTTTGCGGCTTTTTTTTGCTTTTGGGAATTATTTTTTTTTTTTCCCTTTTTATTAATATGGAGCCCAAATTTCCCGGTCATTTTCATCCTTAAATTTTCATGATTAAAACTCAATTTTTATCATTATCATCATCATTTTTCATCATTATTGGGAAATTTTTATCATCATTTTTTGCAATTTTTATAATCTTTTGCAATTTTATCATTATTTTTGGGATTTTTTGCAGCTATAATATATATTTTTTCAAAAAAATATAAATAAAACAACAAAAAAAATAAAAGAAAATAAAATAATAAAAAACTAAAACGATATTATGATAAATTTTTTATATCATTATTTTAATTAATATCGTTATTAAAGTAATTTTTTCCCGTTTTAATTAAATTTTTTTTTAAATTAAAATATCTTTGTAAAAATGATAATAATGATAATAATAACAATAAAATATTAAAAAAAGATATTAAAAATAATTTAAAAATAAGATTTAAAAATAATAATAAAAATTTAAACTAATGAAAAACCCAATAATATAAAAATAAAAAAATAATAATAATAATAATAAAATAATAATAATAAAATTAAATAATTTTAAATAATAATTTAATAATAAAAAAAAAAAAAAAAAAATAATAATAATAATAGTAAATTAAAATAAAAATTTTGATAATTTGATAATATTAATAATAAATCAAATGTTATCAAAATTCTCTTTATTCTCACTTTTTTTCCTCATTTTTGTCATGATTAATACGATTTTTGGGGTTATTATCATTATTACCCTAATTTGCCAAAAACATCAGAGAATGGAAAAAACTCATTTTGGGTATACTCTCAAAAGGCTATATTTCGCTAATTTTTCCGCTTTTCCGACTTTTGGGAATTATTTTCTTTTACCTTTTTTATTATATATGGGAAAAATTCCCCGTTATTATCTCATTTTTATCATGATTTTCACAAATATTATCATTTTTCTCATCTTATCATCATTATTGCAATTATTATCATCATTATTGCAATTATTTCATCATTTTGCAATTATTTCATTATTTTGCAATTATTGCAGTTTTTAATATATAATTTTGCAACTATACTAAAAACAAAACAATAATATGAATAACAATAATAATAAAATAAAAACGATATTATAAAAATTTCTTTTCATTATTTTAATTAAAATTTATACAGTAAAATTTTACTGTTTAAAATTATTTTTGCAATTTACTACTAGTAAAAATGATAATAAAAGAAATAATAAAAAAATAATTTATCGATATTATAAAAATAATAATAATAATAATGAAAAAATATACGAAAAAATAATAATAATATAATAAAAATAATAATAATAATAAATAACAATATAATAATAAAAAAATAATATAAAATAATGATATAATAATAATATAATGATAAATTGATAAATTTTTAAAAATCTCAAAATTTTCAAAATTCTCTTTTTTCTCATTTTATCCTCATTATTGTCATGATTAAAACATTTTGGTAATTATTATCATTTTACCCTAATAATTGCCAAAACTTCAGAAAATCGAAAAAACGTATTTTGGGGTATACTCTCAAAAACCATATTTGCTAGATTTTGCCCCTTTTTTCACTTTTGGGAAATTTTTTTCTTTACCTTTTTTTATATTTATGGAGACAATTCCCCTATTATCATCTTTTTATCATGATTTCATCAAAATTATCATTATCACATCATTTTCACATTATAGCAATTATTACATCATTATTGCAATTATTATCATCATTATTGCAATTAATATCATTTTTTGCAAATTTTTGCGTTTAATTATAGCTTTGCAAATATACTAATACAACAACATAAAATAGAAATAACAAAATAATACAAAATCGATATTATAAAAAATTTATCTATATCATTATTTTAAATTAAAATCGTTTTAAAAGTATTTTACGTTAAAATTATTTTTTTCCAAATTTTACACTAGTAAAAAAGATAATAATGATAAAATAAAAAATAATAAAATTAATAAGATTG
>NW_023653758.1:0-4818 GCF_015228065.2 Penaeus monodon
ACATACATACATACACATACTACATAAACATACATACACTACATACATACATACATACATACATATACAGTTACATACATACATACATACATACTGCATACATACATACAAATATATATACATACATACATAATTGTATGTGTGTATGTGTGTTAGTTAGTTTGTTTATTTGTATGTCTGTAGTATGTTTATGTGTATGTATGAATATGTATAAATGTGTGTGTGTATGTGTGTGTGTGTGTGTGTGTGTGTGTGTGTGTGTTTGTGTGTGTGTGTGTGTGTGTGTGTGTGTGTGTGTGTTTGCGTCTGTGTGTGTGTGTGTGTGTGTGTGTGTGGTGTGTGTGTGTGTGTGTGTGTGTGTGTGTGTGTGTGTGTGTGTGTGTGTGTGTGTGTGTGTGTGTGTGTGTGTGAATGTGAGTGTGATTGTGGGTGTGGGTGTGAATAGCTGTTAAAGAAAATGATTCGGAGATCATATGATATTAACAAACACATTTTCAAATATTGACGGAAATTACAGACAGTGTAACGGAAATTACATTGTTTTATTTATTATTTGGTTACTCCAGGATGATGGCAAGGATATTAAAGGTGGTTAAGCTTAAGGGTATCTATTGTTAAGTATCATTTATATAAGGGCTGTGAAACTCATTTTTTTCTGGTGGCCGCAACCTGAAGTTTGGCATAGTTTCCCAGGTTGAGTCACATTAGGTCCACAGCCATGTCAGCGCTCGTTGGACAGTGGGCTCCCCTCGTTTCTTGCGCGCTTACACAGCGCTCGTGTACTTATGCCGCAGAATCCGAACCGACATCAAGCCTCCGGGCTAGTACAGTGGTAACGTGTCGGCCTCTCATCCGAGGGGTCGGCGCGAGAAGTTGCAATTGTCGCCTGGGGGTTATTGTTGTGGCTGGGCACCACGGCGGGTAAGGACACGTGAGCGAGTCGGCATTAGTCGACACAGGCCGGGCTCTCCTCATGGGCATAGCCCGGGCGAGGCTAAGCTTCGCATATCGGATTTATCCTTAACCCAGATTAGCATTCCCCGATCCTCCAGAAGAACAAGACAACAGCAGCAGAAACACAGGACTGCCCAGCCCTTAGCCGACTGGGGAGCCTGCCGGCTCCCGTTGATCTCCGACTTCACCATCAGCACCAGACATACCTGTGGGCACTCACGCCCGCAACAAACACTCCACAAAGAGATAAGACACCAATAGTCCAAATAGTAGATGCACAACCGTCCATCTACTATAGTATACAGTATGCGGGCACTATGATGAGAAGAGAAGAAAACATAAGAAGATTCGCAGTAACTGTCACGCTCCAGCTGGCACAAGGGGCAAGCAGACTGGTGCTCGAAGGCAGGGTGAGGCGCGAGCCTGCGTGGTCACGTTCACTGCACAGTACGTAGTTGCCGTGACGAAATGCCATATGGTTAACGTAAAAACGTAGGAGGCAATTTCATTCATTACAAAAACTCAATAGCAGAAAAGATCCTGTAAGAGTGTAAGTGATAATCTTAAAAGTAAAACGGCCGACTATAAGATTAAAATGGCAAATGTGCCGCGGGTCGGGTGTTTTGACACCTGTGCTTTATATCATTTGGTGTTTCATGGTATTTCTCGTTGTATTATTTCTATTCAGTCCCAGATATCTAGACAGAATATCCATAAATACTCTGGATATTATTTATCTCTGATATGATATTGATAAAGGAAGAGAAAAATAAAACACATATACATTCTCCTCTGAAATAATGGGAAGATACTAATCTGCGTCACATCAAACAGGCGGAATCTATACTCTGAACTCCAATCGGAATGTTACATCAGATATCTCACCGGGAACAGGAAATAGGTGTGAAGATAATACCTATGTTTCTCTTATCAACTGAGAACATGTCGAGTCTAGTGTTGCTTTCGCTCATTTAATGCCAGCATTTTTATTTTCAAACTGAAGTAACACACAGACACACACACACACACACACACACAGTACTCACACGCACACGCACACGCACCCGCACACGCACACACACACACACACACACTCACACACACCACACACACACACACACAGCGACACGTATGATGGTCTGGGGCGGTCAATGAAAGGGGTTTCAGCTTGCTGGTTTGTTTTTGAAGATAGATATGAGACCCCCAAAGAGACCACCGTGTTTCCCATGAAGAGGGCGAGTGGTGGGGCCTGCCTGCCGTGTCTCTCTCTCTGTCTTACGAAAGTGTCCTTTTATGCGGCGGTTCCCTTCGAGGGCGGATGTTTACTCCCGTGCGAAAAGAGAAAGCCGGGCGGCACTTGCGCTTGAACACTGCAGTAGCACATAGGGCTTCAAGTTCTGTTCGTATTTAGAGATGGTTCCCTCGATGGTCGCAAGGGTTGTCGCATGCCAGGGTAACGGGTGTGGCGGAGGTTTCGCACTGAGGTGCAACATTCATTAGAGAGGAGGGTTACATCGTCTTCAGAACTGAAATATAAGTGACCTGGTCAGTAAAAGGGCTAAGGATGAGGATACTAATACGTTTGTCAATCAAATTACTAAGAAAATGAGAGTGCAATAATAACAATTTGCCACAAGAAGGGTTTCGTATCAAGGGAGGTATTAATTACTTTGTTGTTAGGATTAGCGAGTTCAGTAGAGTACCATAATATTGAAGAGAGAAAATTTATTTGGACCAGAATTCCTTATCTTTGGATTAAATAGACAAGTACTTATGCTTCGGACACAAGGCAGCTGGGCCTGAACATAATTTCTAAGTGCGTGTCTCGGGCGCTTCAATAGTATGAGCGTAGGTGTGTGTAATTTCTCGGTGCGACGGACGCAGGATTCGTTCGTTTATGGCCATGAGCTGTGCTAAATATTAATTTCCAGTGATAATAACTGTGTAAGCCTATGTGAAGCATGTCTGCATGCGTTTGCCATTTTTGCATCTGAGACACTGCCATCATTACATATTCACCAAACTTTAAAACTAAAGAAGGAAAAATTCGAGAGAACTTAATGAAAGCGATTTGGGTTCAGTTATAAGTGAATATAACATATTCACCAAATCTTAAAACTAAAGAAGCAAAAATTCGAGAGAACGTAATGAAAGCGATTTGGGTCCAGTTATAAGTCATAGGAATGGCACTTACCAATATTCATAATACTTGAGTAAAATCCTGGTAGAGTGGGCAGGTAGGTGGGTTTGGGCTTAGGGCAGGTAATCGACATGTATCTTAAAACTATGTGTGAATAGCAAACGATTAGCGCAGGATGTATAAGAAAATACAGGTGTTGTGAAAGACCGAATGATATACACACAATCATAGAGGAAGTAGAAACGAAGCATTTACTAGTAGGGTACAATATGCAGGTGAAAACAACAATGTTACTATCAAAATCGTAGCGTAAATATGAATAACATAATGAGGAAACTTATCAATAAATTTTGATTTGTTCTGGAGAAAATCAAATATTATGAACTGCTATGTGAGGACAACAATAATGAACATTAGATAAAACACGAATAGCAGAAAAATATGACAGCAATTACCGCAGGGGAATGATGTGTGGGGTGAGGGTATGTTACTTGGGTTTGATCTCAGTGTGCGGCTTCATTTATTGTTGTGCTGTAAAACAATGATAGACAGCGGGAAGTTTTGTAATATAGAGTTAGTTGTGTGTGGTACTTTGAATTTGAAGGCAACTCGTATGTAAGGTGTGGGTGGGTATAAGGAGGGCAGTAGTTAATCTGGAACTAATAGGCACACTTTTAATAGTAGCGAGGAAGGTTGTTGGTGCTGGATAGAAATGCGACATCCTGGCTGTATTGACGAATATTCGCGAAGAGTTGTCGAGGCAGATGAGCTGGATTGACGAGTGTGTTGGCGTAGAGTACGAGGATTCATCTTCAGCGACTTCGTCAGGAGCGTAGCACAGGCGTGAGTGGTCAGCACGAAGTAGTAGGACAGACATGGTGTGGGTCAGAAGAGGAGTTGGTAGCGATGGCTAGGCGTTAAGGGAGGCGAGGAGGCACTTCGACTCCCTCTCTGAAGTGACACAGCCTTTGGGAGGCTGTTTCACTGGTTCCAAACAATGATGCCTATCTTATAGGTGGAAAGGCATCCCCTCTGGTCTCTCCCCAGGGGTTCACACCTAACCACGTGTTTGCTGTGTGTGGCATCCCTGTGTACTGTGGAGATGGGAGTCCTGGAGGTTGAGCGATGCCGTGCATGAATGCGATCTGTGGCTAGCAACACACCTCTTTGGTCCTGGTCAGATCAATCGGTTGGTCTCCTTCAGGAGCCTATGTCGCCGTTGGGACTCACACTGGTCCCGTGAGTGGCGGTACAACGGCCATTGGCTGCATATATCCTCTCACCCTCCCTGTGGCTGTTAGACATTAGTTCTAACATACAGCTTCCCCTTGTTGGACTTGGTGGTGGGTGGGGGCGTGAGAGGATGAAAGAACTGCTTATTTTATGGCAAACACTCCTACAAACCCCCTACAAGAAGAGATATAATGTTGACAAAACGTGCAAGGACCAGATTACAGCAGTCATTATGAACCATACATGGCTTCTAGTGACAAGAAAAAAAAATGCAAAGCCAGATTGACACTTGCTGCTAAGATGGACACTCAGCCCAAAAACGTCTGTCCATGAGATTGTCCAGTAGATGGGGTTCTCCAGGCGAGCACCCCCCTAACGGAAGCTGCCTTGCCGCGATGGGGGGCTTGGGTCCCAATGATCTGGTGAGCCGGACCAAGGGCTACCCATACTGGAGGGGTCACCAGTGAGGGATGATACAAAATGCCCGTCCC
>NW_023653759.1:0-4817 GCF_015228065.2 Penaeus monodon
TTCAGCAATATTATGCCTCCCCTCCTCTTTTCTTCTATCCTCCCCCCATAAAAATCGTACTTGTTTTCTCCGAAATTCAATCGACTTCAACAATATCTTATACGTTCTTTCTTTCACTATCTTCAATCGATATTAATTTTTCTTTTGCCTTTTTTCTCTTTTTTGTGTGTGGTTGTTGTCTGATTCTCATACAGTCCATTGTGTTTGTAACAGGTAGGGGAGCCTTGTATAACAAAGGCGCTACCCTTCTCCCATCTCCCCTTTCTCCTTTCCCCTTTCCCCTCCCCACCTTTTCCTCGGCCGCCTGACAACACGATGAATCTGTAAGCAGTGCATCCCTTGTCGGTATCTGAAGCTTTGATGAAGCATCAACGCGTGACCTGCTTTCTCAGGTCTGTCCGTTACAGAACGAACGTTATTATCCATTCTGAAGGATTTCAGATTCTGGAAGTATAGCGAGAGAGAGAAAAGCAAACGCTTTCAAAGTTGATATGCCGTTTGTATGTTTCATCCCGTTGTTGGTTCTAGAGTCCTGGGTATCTATAATAAAGGCGACGATACAGTTAGATCATTCCTGAGAAGTTTCTCTTCCTAGCTGTTTGTTGCTGGGAGGTTCGTGTCCTTGGGAATGTTGAGAGGAAGACTGTTATCTCTGTCTATTTTCTCTCCCTTTTGTATTTTTCTCCTCTCCCTTTCTTTCCCCTTATTATTCTTTCCATTCCCCATCCTCCTAAGTCACTTCTATCAAAAAAGGAGTAAAATTGATATTTGTCTCAATAATACTGCTGACGTCATTATGATTTTCTTATTACTATGTTCATTATTAATTCCATTATTATTAATATTACTATTACTAATATTATTGATATTATCATCATCAGCAGCATTATGATAATAATAATAATAATAATAATAATGATAATAATGATATTATTAATATTATTATTATCTTTATCATTATTATTATCATTAATTATTATCACAATAATTACTACTGTTATTATTATTATTGGTATTAACATTATCATCATCATCAAACATTATATAAATTTTTATTATTATTATTATTATTATTATTATTATTATTATCTTATTATCAGTATTTTCATTGTTATGATGACAGTAATGATAATAATAATAATAATAATAATAATAATAATAATAATAATAATAATAATAATAATAATAATAATAACATTAATAATAATAATAATAATAATAATAATAATAATAATAATATAATAATAATAATGAAGATGATGATGATGATGATGATGATGATGATGATGATGATAATGATAATCGTTATTAATATTATCATTATTTTTGTTATTTTGATTATTATTATTATCATTATCATTATCTATTATCATTAATCTCATCATCATCATCATCATCATCATCATCATTCATATCATCATTATCATCATCATTACCATTCATTTTTATTATTATTTTCACAGTAGTGTAGAGTATTTTATACAATTCATAACATTATTATGATCTGATGAATTATGATTGTGCGATGAAGCACATCAGTCACCATAATTATTATTATGTTATTACCTTACCGATACGTTGTGAGCAAAAAAAAATTAAATACAGTTATTTACAAGATTTTCGTTAATATTGTGATGATGATAATAATCATGAAAATAATTACTTTTCGTAGTATCATTGCAAACATTCTCAGCATTTCTATAATAAAATATTACTCAGAACATCATTACCATCTATTTTAATCGGAACAGCGGTGATAAAATTATTTATTCGTAAATTCATACATAGTCTTTAGAATTACGCCAATTTGTCATTCAAGTGTCATTAGGTGAAATCATTATTATGTCAAATTATGTTCGCTAAGAATTAGGGCTAATCTATTTTAACTTGTAAAGATGAAAAAAAAAAAAAAAAAAAAAAATCTTGCGGGAGGGGGAAGGGGTGGGTCTCCATTTTTTTTTGTACGATTAAAACGTCTGGAATTATTAATAAGAAACATCCGGTGTTTCATAGGCACCGCCTCACGCACTCATTGAAATGCATGGTTTAGGGAAAAAAAAAGAGAGAACGAAAAAATACATATATATATATATTTCATTATCCAGGCGTTTTCATAAGCTGACGTGCTCTTCATTAAGCCAGACTAATTTACATATGACACATGATTATGAAAATAGACACGGTTTTCTTTAACTAGCATCAATAAAAGCGTCTGCCTGGTATATATTATAACGTTGGAACATTCGCTGTTAAATTGAGCAGAGAGAGAGAGTGAGAGAGAGAGAGAGAGAGAGAGAGAGAGAGAGAGAGAGAGAGAGAGAGAGAGAGAGAGAGAGAGAGAGAAAAGAGAGAGAGAGAGAGAGAGAGAGAAGAGAGAGAGAGAGAAGAGAGAGAGGAGAGAGAGAAGAGAGAGAGAGAGAGAGAGAGAGAGAGAGAGAGAGAAGAGAGAGGAGATAGCACGAAAGCAAAACGAAAATAAAGGCCAAAATGCCACAAAAGAAAGTGGAAAAAAATAACGGAGATATACGAAGCCGTTTCTTCAGTTTACACTTGACTATAACAATAAACTCGCGGCAACTTCAGCAATGTTGGCGATTTTTTCCTTTCGTTTTTTCCACAATCGAGAACTATAATTTTCTTCCAATACCTTGTTTAGGTTTCCGAAATCCTCGCCTGAAATATGAAAATGTTTTGATAGTACGCCATTAACAATTTTTGTTTTGTCGCTCTCATTAGGTTAAAATCAAATATTATTATAGTTACGTTAACTAGTTAGTAACTTGTAGTAAATACCACACAGTTATCGGAGCTATATAATGTTATTTTGCACCTGATATCGTATATCTATGTACCTGTGTAGTAATAAACACCTAAAAAGGTACAGAAAGGCACAATAAGCTGCAAGAAACCCAATTAAAGTGCTAATTTTGTTCTGTCTGACCTTGCGTGTAGCTCAGTATCCTTGCATTTATTTATTCCTGTCTACTTTTTTGTAGATGTAGAGTACGTTGGGCGCTAATACATGTGTTTCTACGAATGCTACCACGAAGCCTGTTGTCATTATGGGATTACATACGTTATCCCCCACCCCTCCTCCCCACCGTAATCTTACCTTAAGTAGCCCCGCAGCAAGATGGCAAAGTCAGAATTATGGTTTGATTAAAGTAATTCGCTTTAATTCCACCAACAATAAATCCGGTCCCTGTTGCCATACCAGGCTCGGAACACCCGCGCGACGCGTTTGAGTTAATGAAGAGCATAAATCACAGCAGAACAAAGCTCTGCGCGGCAAATGAAGACTTTAAGAAATTGGCGATGGGTAATTCCTCCTTTTCTCCATCTCCTCTTCTAATTCACTTTTATTCCCTTTCCTTATAATCACTTGTGACAGGAAGAGCAAAATGAAGGCGAGCAAATATCTAACCCTTTCCTCCCTGGTTTTCATACGGAGCTTTCCACCGGTTTTATTCCATTGCGTAATTGAATAACCTCTCCTTTCTTACTTCGGTTTTAATCTTATTAATCAGACAGCTTAATCATTTATTGGCAACTCATATCCCGAGGCGGTTAATCCGGCCAAGCGGGATTAACCCAAATGTCACAATCGAGCAATTTATCGGGAAGCACTAAATCCTTCATAATCGACCGCGTGTCAATTGGCAGTCGGGCTCCGTCACTGCCAAAAGGACCTGCCATTTCCCCTCAGCCATTCCCTCTCCTATTATCCATGCTCCCCTCACTGAGATGGCATAAATACTGAATCCTTAGCGAGACATACAATTTACCTCTGTGATTTTTTAAAAATAATTTCTTTTAAACTCTACTATCACATGATATTTGTTTGAATATCTGTGTGTGTGTGTGTTGTGGTGTGTGTGTGTGTGTGTGTGTGTGTGTGTGTGTGTGTGTGTGTGTGTGTGTGTTTGTGTGTCTATACTTCACTATCTCTCTCTCTCCTTCTCCCCCCTCTCTCTCTCCGTCTCTCTCTCTCTCTCTCTCTCTCTCTCTCTCTCTCTCTCTCTCTCTCTCTCTCTCTCTCTCTCTCTCTCTCTTTCTCTCTCTAGGATATATTGGTAGAAATGAAAATATAATACATTGCAAATATGCGAAATATACTAGCAAAAAAACAACAACAACGAAAAGCGAGAAAGAAAATGAAATAAAAAGAAATAATAATAATAAAAAAAGATAAGAATACGAAGCAGAAAACAATACATGATGAAAAAGATTCAAGAGTCTATTAACAACAGGTAAATGAACGAAAGAGAGAAAGAATCACAAACCAGTTGTATTTTTCTCTTTATGATAATATTTACATGGACGGATTAGCTCCAATTCTGACCATTCTTATCGTCTTACTGTTGCGTGTAATCAATTTATGATTAATGCTGCAACATCAGTGATAATATATATATATATATATATATATATATATATATATATATATATATATATACATATATTATATTGGTATGTGATGTGTGTTGTTGTGTGTGTTTGTGCATATTTTTTTCTTCTTATCTAATGTATATTACAGTATATATTTAGGTTTTGAGTTTTAGTTTTAGTTTTGATTTAGTTTAGTATCATATTTATATATCTATTTTATTATACTATAATGTATATTACAGTAGTAGGATTATTAGAGCTATTCGAACGTTTACTTTGATTATATAAAAATATATATATTAATATATAAATAGATATTATAATATAATATATATATTATATATAGATATTAATATAAATTAATATTAGATATAATATATAGATATTAATAATATATCTATATATATAATATAATATATATATAAACG
>NW_023653761.1:0-4816 GCF_015228065.2 Penaeus monodon
TGAATTCCCTCAATGGTATTGGTCAAGGACACGGTGTGAGAGGTTGACCTTCGACAGATGTGCAGTCTTCAGATTTTTTTTTTTGTTTTTTTTATTAGTTTAGTCGATATCTGCCAATAATATTGCTCCATTACTCAGGCAGTAATTTTGGGTATTGTTTAGTAATCCATATCATGGTTATGTGGACAAACACACTAACATAAATACATGGCTACGGAACCATATGTGTGTGTGTGTTATAAATTTTCAAGTCTCTTCTGGTGATAGGAGTTATCATACATTCATATCAAGAAATGGAAGACACACACACACACATACACACACACACACACACACACACACACACACACACACACACACACACACACACACACACACACACACACACACACACACACACACACACACACACACACAGATAGACAGATTCTTTTTTCAAAATATAGATATGTAAATGTGTCTATAAAGAGCAAAAATGCCATGTAACCAGAGTAAATGGTGAATTATTAAGAACGTATGACTGAATAGCTGAAATGATATGATGGAAGGCAAGAAGCTAGACGTAAGTACATGAATACGTTAGTTTATAATCACTGAATAAACGAATAATATATGTGGAAACAAATTGCCGAATGAATATGTGATTGACTGATAGATGGACAGATTAAGGGATAAATAAGTAAATAAACAGATAGAGAGAAAATACCCCCACACATATAGATACAAATATACATATATTATCGTCTTTAAACACTGAACAACAACATTTAATCTTCTACTGCGTGTGTACTCTGGGACGCCCATATGTATGTGTACGTACGTGTAAGTGTACTAAGTGTACATGTGTGAGCACTTGTGTGTTTTCATGCATAGGCTATACAGGACTGCAACAAAGGCGACATGTAAATTCTAGCAAGGGAGAACTACCTCAGCAAAACATAAACACAGCTCCATACAAGGGCGCTGAAGGGAGGGAGGGAGAGAAAGAGAGAGGGGAAGGGAGGGAGGGAAAGAGAGAGGGAAGGGAGGAAGAGAAAGAGAGAGGGAAGGGAGGGAGAGAAGGAGAGAAGGGGAGGGAGGGAGGGAAAGAGAGAAGGAAGAGAGGGAGAGAAAGAGGGAGGGGAAGGGAGGGAGAGAAAGAGAGAAGGGAAAGGAGGGAGAGAGGAAGGGTGAGAGGGAGGAAGTAGGGGTCAGGGTGACAAGGGAGGGACTCAAAAAGGAAATTAAAATGAAAAGGACGTGGAAACAGGGTGTGCGTAGCCGAAAAATCCTGTTTTACAAGGAGAGCCTGTTGTAGGGCCCACCCCCTTTCGCGAGCTGATATAAAATGAACGGATATTCCTCTTTTTTCAACCCCCTTTGGACACGATGGAGAGGGGGGGGGGGGGGGGGGGGGGGGGGGGGGGGGGGGGGGGGGGGGGGGGGGGGGGGGGGGGGGGGGGCGGGGGGGAGATGCATTCTTTTTTCTCTTCTTGCATGACGAGTCTGTCAGTCACTCGAGTTTCATGTTGGAGATTAATGGGTGCGGGTCCATCGCATAAGTAAAAGCGAACTTTATATCCTTGTGTTTCTTCCTTTCACACACACACACACACCACACACACACATAAACACACACACACACACGCACGCACCCCCCACACACACACACACACATAAAAACACACACACACACACACACACACACACACACACATAAACACACACATACACACACACGCAACACACACACACACCACCGCACACACACACACAACACACACACACCCCACACACACAAAAACAACACATATATATATATATTTAAAAATTATATATATATTTTTATATATATTTATATTTATATTTTATATTTAATGTATGTATGTATGTATGTATGTATGGATGTATGTACACACACCCCACACACACAAACACACACCACACACACACACACACACACACACACACCCACACACAAAACAAAACCACACACACACACATTTTATATATCTATATATATATTTTTATATATCTATAAATATTTTATATATATATTTTATATTTTATATATATATATATATATATATTTATAATATTAATATATTTATATATATCCCAACACACACCACACCCACACACCGCACATACAAACACCACCACACAACACCACTACACACACACACACACCCCACACACACACACACACACCACACACATGTATTATGTATGTATTATGTAGGGTATGTTGATGTATGTACACCCACAAAACCCAACCCCACACACCACCCACCCCACACACACCCACAACAAAACCACACACACACACACCCCCACACATATAAATATATATGAAATTTTAAAATATTTATAAATATTATATATATAATATATTTTAATATATAATAAAATAAATTATTATAAAAACCACACACCCCCACACCGCAAAAAAAAACACACACACACCCCTCAAAACACAACAACACACCCACACACCCCCACACAACACACACACCACACAACAAAAACACAACACACACACACCCAAAAATATTATATATATAATTATATTTTATATAAAAATTATATATATATATATATAATTAAAATTATTTTTATTTATTTATTTTATATATATATTTATTTTTAAAATATATAATAAAATATTAATATTTAGATATATTTATATTTTTTTATATTGGGGTGGGGTGTGTGTGTGGTGTGTGGTGTGTGTGTGTGTGTGTGGTGTATATATTATTATTATATATTATATATATATATTTTAATATTTATTTTAATATTTATATATTAAAATTCTTTGTTGTTGTATGTTGTTGTACCACACACAATAAAAAACCCCCCCCCAGTCATATTATTTATAAATATATTAAAATATTTATATAATATAAAATTAAAATATATATATATTATATATTATATATATGTATTTTCCACACCCCACCACCCCCCACAACACCCCCCCACCCCCCCACACCCCCCCCCCCCCCACCCACCCCCAAACAACACCACCCCCACACAAATATATATATTTTAAAATTTTTTTTAATATATATATTATTTATTAATAAAATATTTTATTCTTTTTTGTGTGTGGTGTGTGTTTTGTGTGGTGTGTGGTGTGTGTGTGTTTTGTGTGTGGGGTGGTGTGGTGTGCGTGCCTTTTTAAAAACTCTTATTTTTTTTTTCAGTTTGATCCTGAATGCCCAAATCTCCTCAAACCACAAGCAAAAAACATACTGGCCCCCCATTTTTAAAAAAAGGGCGCTCTTTTTACTTAAAGCCAAAGCCAAGGAGCAAAGTTTTTGAAACAGCGTAACCCCAAACCTCAACGGCGCTAATCTCGTATGCATGTTAACGTGACTTTTTTAAAATTAACACTTCCCACGTTAACTTACACACCTGAATTATTTCCCTGTGATTGGGGGTGATCACACTGTCTACTTCAGTTGTTTTTATTTTGCATTTCTTTTTTACAAATTTGTCAATGAGCAAAAGAATGGGCTATTGTGTTTTTTTTAGTTGAGGGAAATTTTCGTTGTTCTGTTTGGGGGAAACGTGATAGCCTGACGGGGAATGGGCTTTCCCGTGCTATTCTTGCGTGGGGGGTCGTCAAAAATTGTTTTCTGTGGGGAAATTTTTAAAATTTTTTGATAAAATCTATCTCTTTTTCGGCAGTTTGGAAAAAGGGTTCCTGGTGACTATCCCTTTTATACATGCATAAATTTTTTTGTGTGTTTTGTGTGTGTTGTGTGTGGTGTTTTGTATGTGTTTTTTGGGTGTGGGTTATATAACATATATTTTATAATATATATATAATATTATAAAATTAATATATTTTTTTTTATTTATTATTTATATATCATATATATTATTATAAATATATAATATATTATATTTTAAAATTATATGTATATATATATATTATAATTTTATATATTTTATATTTTATATATTATATATATATATATAAAATTTTATTTATTTTATATATATATTATTTATACATAAAATTAAAAATTATCATATTTTAATTTTTTATAAAAATATATTATAATATTATAATTATTATAATTATAAATTTATATATTAATTATATATTTAATATATATAATATATTAATTATTTTTTTCTTTTTTTAATTTTATTTTTTTTTTTATTTTTATATTTTTTTATATATTATATTTATTATATAATATTTTATATATTATATATATTATAAAGATTTTATATTATATATATATTATATATATATATATATATATATATTTAATATAATATATATATTTATATAAAAAAAATATTTATTTATAATAATTATTAATATATATAATATATATATTATATATATTTTAAAATTTAATATATTATATTTATATTATATTTTTTATAATTTTATATATAATATTTTTATATTATATATATATATATTTAAATTATTAAAAATATAATATATATATTTATATTTTTTTATATTTATATATAAATTTATATAATTTTATATTTTTTATTTTTATTTTTTTTTTTAATTTCTTTTTATATTTTTTTTTTTTTTAAAAATTTAAATTTTCCCTTCTTTCTTTCCCTTTTTTCCTTCCCCCTTCTTTTCTTTTTTCTCCCCCTTCCCCCCTCCCCCTTCTTCTTTCCCCTCCTGTTTCCCCCCTTTTTTCCCCGGCGTGGGGGGAGAGCCCCCGTTTAGGGAAAAATAAGTTTTTGCCCGAGGAGGTTAGTTAGGACCCCGGTTTGGAAAGGGGGGGGGGGGGGGGGGAAGGCTAAGGTAAGGGAGGGGGGGAAGGGCTAAAGGGAGGGGGGGAAGGGG
>NW_023653762.1:2500-4816 GCF_015228065.2 Penaeus monodon
TAAGTGCTTTCCAGAGAGGGGAAATGTGGACTGGTTACAATATTATGAGACAAAACTCTATTCCATTGCTAAGGGTTTTTTCCTTGAAAATTTTTGGCATGAGAGAGAAAAATGGCAAGGCTGACAGAGATATGGATAAAATGCATATCCCATTTTGTTGCAAAAAGCTGCAAATTTTGATCTCTGACGGGTCTGGACCATCAGCGATATGCTTACAAAAATTTCCCCCATCGAACTTTTTCTCGGATGCAAACAAAAAACTGGCTGATATAAACTTTCTCGTTTTAAGAGGAGAATAATACTTTCTCAAGTGTTTTTTATATTTTGGAAACCTGAACGAAACCACCCCAAAAGGTTTCTCTCTCTCTCCCTCTCTCTCTCCTCTCCTCTCACTCTCTTTTCTCTCTCTCTCCCTCTCCTCCCCCCTTCTCTCTCCTCTCTCTCTCCTCTCTCTCTCCCTCTCTCTCCTCTCTTCTCCTCCTCTCTCCTCCTTCTCTCTCTCTCTCTCTCTCTCACTTCCCACTCAAAAACGCACAAGTGTGCATAAACACACACACCACACACACACACACACCCCACACACCCACACACACACACACACACACACACACAACAACCCCACACAAAACACACACACGATATTTACGAGCCATGGGGACATTCAAGAGTGTTAGTAAAATGGCGACGGGTTTGGGTATACTGAGGTAGGTGAGGGTATCTGTAAAATTAGGATTCCCCCATATTACCCATATCATAAAGATAATAAATGATATAGATACGTTCAAGAATGAAAAGATAATTGGTTTGGTATTTTTCGTAATTTCGTAATCTGCAAAATTAATTCTAGCATCATTTTTAGAAGTTGGCAGGCTCCAGCGCAGGAGTTTTGCGCTGAATATCCTCCCCAAAGGGAAGCTAGAGAAAGGATTTTTAAAAATATAATAAGGAAAAAAATGAAGCGATAAGTCTTTTTACACACGGAACTTGTGATGGTCCTCACTTTTTTAAAAGAAATTGCTAAAGCCAGGGTGACCCCGACACTTCCTGCCCGAGGTCAATAATGTAAAAAGTCGTTTAAGCCATCGCAATGTTGTGGGAAAGTATATATGACATGTTTGCTATTACCTAGCCTGTGTTTGTAGGTTTTTGCACGTATTGTGAACCCACGGGCAGCGCTGTGGGAAAGAGCTGACAGCGCCGTCAACACTATGATATCATGGAAGTTATTGGGCGCTGCCACTTCTGCGGCCGCCTGTTTGTTTTGCTGTTTTGAGAAATTCTCCCCGAATGGCTTTCCCTTGTGCTGGAGAGCTCGCGAGGAGGATATCGAAAATTACTACGAGTTGTATCCCTTAAACTACGATTTATTTACTTTGTTTTTCTATTTTGTTTTAAAAACAATTTATTTTTTTTATTGGTTTTTGATGTTGCACTCGCTACGTAAGCTTGGTTTATTTCCAAATACAGCTAGATTTTGTGACAAGTGAAATCTGTTGACGGAGTTAGTTAGTGCGTATCCTCGCGTGCCTTCGGGATATTAAAAAGTACCGAAAAGCCAGTCTGATCAATAACAAAATTATAAAAAGGTGTAAAATTAAACACCTCTCCTACTATTCTATTATAATAAAATGGAAAATCAGTGAAATGACTTCAACACGACCCCAGAGGGAGTAAGGGAAGGGATATCTGAAATCCAGCAATCCTTAACGTAGACCCAAAAAACACCGACCAGAACTAGCGTAAGGGATACACGCACTTGAATATCATGTTTAAAGGGTTTCTTGTATCTTTACTCCTCTTAAAGTGACCCACATTATTAAGCACTTGGATGTAAGTACCCACGCCTTTTGGAAGAACCCAACTTAAATTACCTTGTGTAGTTACTTGGCGTTAGTTTCTATACGCTGTTGTCGTTGACCGCAGAATATGTGTTCTGTGTCGATATTCTCTGGTGTTTTTTCATGGCGGTTCTATTCTTCATTAGGTTCTTTCTGGGGGGTTCTATGTGGATGTCCTGTGTGGGTATCTTATAGATGCAGTCCATGTAGGTATTCTTTTAAATGCATTCAAAGTGGGTTTTCAATGCGGATATTCTACGTGAGAATTTATTGTGGTTTTCTATGCGTATTTCTTTACGATGAGACTTGCCCTCAATTTTCCACGACAGGTTCGTTCCATCTTGATTTCTATGCGGGTAATCTACGCAGCTATTTCATGTGGACTTTCCATGTGGATATTCTCTGTGGGAATTAATTACCTCGGAGAAATCATCCAAATTTCCTCGACCATTAAAGAGATGCTGTGGAAAATGCAAAA
>NW_023653763.1:0-4816 GCF_015228065.2 Penaeus monodon
AAAAAACTGAAAAATTGGATCCATAGGGGAAAAAAAAAAACCCGGAAAGAAAATCAAAAAAAAACAAAAAAAAAAAAACCTTTTACCTGGTTTTTTTAAACGATTACTCGAAAGCTTTTGAAAAAAAAAAAATGTTGGATACGGGTATCCTTCTGGAAAAAAAAAAAATGAAAAAAAAACCATATGGAAAGGTTTTTCCCAAAAAAAAAAAACCATCCATTCAAAAATAAAAAAGCCTAGAAACACTGGGGTGGGCCAAAGGGCCCCGCCCCCCCAAGGTCAAATGCTGGTCCAAGGCCCAGATAAAAAATGGAGAAGAGTTTAATTGCTAAGGGGTAACCACCGGCGCTCTCCCTCGTAGAAAAGGAAACGGGGGGGACCCTTACCCCCGTACTCACTCCAGGAGCC
The DNA here is from genome assembly GCF_015228065.2 of Penaeus monodon. NCBI lineage: Eukaryota > Metazoa > Arthropoda > Malacostraca > Decapoda > Penaeidae > Penaeus > Penaeus monodon. Next base: position 409 of record NW_023653763.1, read on the forward strand.
ATCAAAAAACATGGAAAAAAAAAAAAAACTACAATTAAAATATTTTTGCTGGGGGGCCACGGGGGCGGCTCAAAACAATGAAAAAAACCCTTTCTTTAAAAAAAGAAATGACCAACAAAACAAGCCAAAACTGTAAGAAAACCCCACTTATGGTTAAAAAAAAGAAAAAAAAATTCGAAGTTTCCAAAAAAAAGGTGCGACAGGGTTGCATTCTGGTTCTCCACACCCCTTTTTTTAAAATATTTTCTGAAAAAAAAAAAATTATGAGGGAGGTGGCTTTTTAGAGAAATTTTGGAAAAAACTATAAGATGTTGGAGGATAAAAAAAAAAAAATCCAATAAAAAAATTTTTTCCCAAATGATTATAGTTTTGATTCGGCAGCCCGAAACACAAAAAAACAAAAAAAAAAAACAACTACTAGATTTAAAAAAGGTTTTTGAGAAGCCCAAGCCAAAAAAAAAAGGCTTTGGCCTTTTTCTTAATTTTTCCCCAAGAAAATAAAGATCAAGAAAGATTCAAAAAAGATTAAACGGCAAATGGGAAAAACGATGATGAAAAAAAATTTTTTTTACAATTTAAATTGGAAAAATGGGGTTTTTGGGGAAAAAATGTGAAAGAGTTTTTTTTTAACTTAAACTTGGAGCTGTTTTAACTAAATACATATGAAAAGATTCCACAGGAGCTAAAAAGAAAAATTACCATTCCAAAAATTGCCCCCCAGTTGCTTTCCTTTTAAAAAACATTCTGGAAAAAGACCCCGAAAAAACATTAACCTTATTTGGGGGGGCAAAAAGCTGAGGTTATTGAAAAATCATAGTTTTTCCCCAAAAATGCGTTTTAAAAATGGGGGTTTTTTCTGAGTGTTTTGGGTGGCTGAAAAATTTTTAAGAAAAAAAAAAAAAAAGTCAAAGTTTTGAAAGGGTGGGTGTTACAGACGAAATTTTACTACGTAAAATTTAAAAAACTGGGGACAAAAAAAAAGAAAAAAGAATGATTGAAGTTGCTTTAAAAAAAAAAAAAATAAAAAAATTTTAAAAACCGGGGTGTTGGACATCTTGAAAAAAACAAAAGGGAAACTTAAGTTTTTTTTGGTCATTGGGTGATTGAAAAAGTAAAAAGTATTTGAGAAAAACTTGGCTGACAGGGATGGTGATTTTGGGGAAAAAAAAGAGGAAGAGGCAAAAACCCCAAGACAAGGGGGCCTTAGGCGACATCATCAAAGATATTTTGGGGGGTGCCCCGGATGGTACAAGTGGAAGAAAAGCGCAAGATTCCCAGATGAGTGGCAAAAAGGATGGTTAGGGAGAGGTTCCACGGCTGCCCCAAAAAACATGAGGGCCAATACCGTTATTGTGATGATGGATATTTTTTAAATGAAGGGCCCCGGTGACCGAGTGGTTTAGAAACAATCGGACCCCCAAAAGGCTGGTCCCGAGACAGCAAATGGGGGGTTTAGAGGGTTTTGGGGTTTCCCCCCCAACGCCTTTTGGGTTTTTCCCTTGGGCAAGGGAAAAACTTTTCACCTCGATTGCCTGGCCTGTTGGCTGGGTGGGCAAGCCAGTCCAAGTCAGTGGCCGGGTAAAATAAGAGGATGGTACTCGATATGTGGTGGTGTTGTGTGTGTTTGGTGTGTTTGTGGTGGTGGTTGGTGTGTGGGTGTGTGTGTGGTTTGTGTGTGTTGTGTGGGTTTTTGGTGTGTGGGTGTGTTGTGTTGTGTGTATGTGTGGGGGTGTGTTTGTGTGTGTAGTTGGTGTGGTGTGTATGTGTGTGGTGGTTTTGTGTGGTGTGGTTTTGTGGTTTCTGTGGTGGGGGTAGGTGTGTTGGGTGTGTGTGTGGTGTTAGTGAGTGGGTTTTGTGTGTGGGGGGTTTGGTGCGGTGTATAATGTGTGTGATTGTGTATGTTTTTTATGGGTGTGTGTTATGGGGTTGTTTGGCGGGTTGTGGTTTTTGTGTAGTTGGTGTGCGTGGGTTTGTGGTGTGTGTGTGGTGCGCGTTGGTGTTGGTATTGTGTGTGTGGTTTGGGGGCGTGTTGTATTGTGTTGTGTGCGGCGTTGGTGGTATGTGTGTTTTTGCGCGTGTGTATGGTGGGTGGGGTGTTTGTGCGCGTGTATGGTGGGGTGTGTTGGTGGGCGCGTGTATTGTGTTGTTGGGTTGTGTGGGCGGGTGTATTGTGGTGTTTGTGCACGTTGTAAATTTTGTGTGTGCGCGTGTATATTTGGTGTTGTGTGTGCGTGTTATATGTGTTGTTATATGTGGTGCGGGTGGCATTATGTGGTGTGGCGTGATGTGGTGTTTGTGTGGGTGTGTGGTGTGTGTTGTGGTTGTGGTGTGTTGTGTGTGTGTGTGTGTGGTGTGTTGTGTGTTGTTGGTTGTGTTTGTTGTGTGTGTGGTGTGTGTTTGGTGGTGTGTGTGTGCGTGTGTGTTGTGTTGGTGGTGTTGTGTGTTTGTGTGGTGTGTGGGTTGGGGTGTGGTTTGTTTGTGTGTGTGTTGGTTGTTTTTGTGTGTTTGTGGGTGTGTGTTTTTTTGTTTAATTTATTCACATTATAAATTACACAAAATTTTTAAATATATAAAAAATATTTTCATATCAAGGATAAATTACACTGCTACACTTACCTAATGCCCACAGGTGGACATATAAATTATTTGCCCGAGCTTTGTTTTTATGAAAATATATTTACAAAATTATTGTTAGATGACTCTACAACTATGAATGTGGTTTATAATTATCACTGATATTAAAAGTATTATAATATTAATCAATATTTACTAATAGGAATATAAAAAATCATTTGAAAAAATTAAGAAAAAATCAGGTAGACAGGTCAGATGTGTAAAAAAACTAGTAAATTGACTCCTTGGTGATTGAGTACTTGTGGAGCAATCTTTGTGCAAAAAACACAATAAAATTAACTCAAAGTGGGGCAATCTCCATTTACATTTTGGGAACATTTTTTTTACAAATTTTAGAATTACCTTTACAAGGAAAATCCGACAAAGGGAGTTTTCCTGAAGCAGAAACAAAAAACTAGAAACACTAGTGAACCAACCACAGTGTTGCCACCTTGACGGCCACAAACTAGACATGTTAGTACTGCCTCTCCTCTTTCTCCCTGGTTTCTGGCTGCTCCATGTTTTCCGGGGGGGCACCCTTTTTTCTTTTCCAAGGGGCCCCCCTGCTGGGGAAAAAAAAAAAAAAATTATGTATAAAAAAAAATTGTGTTTTTTTTTTACATTGGGGAAAAAAAAATTTTTAAAAATTGCCCCCAAAAAAAAAAACATTTTTTATATTTACTGGGGGAAAACTCTATAATTTTCAAAAACTTACAAAATTTTAAATTTTTTTTTTTTCAAAAAAAAAAAAAAATTTTTTTAAAAAAAAAACCAAATCAAAAAGTATGGGGGGGGGGGGGGATACGGTTTTTTGCCCCTAAAAAAAAAAAAAAATACATATTTTGAAAAGGGGGACCCAGTTTTTTTCGGGGAAAATTTGTCATTGGCTATTTTTTTTGTTGGGTTTTTCTTGTGTTCTTTTTGGTTGGGGGTTTCTGTAATTTTTGGTCGGTGTTTTTTTTTGGGGTATCTGTGGTCTGTGTTGTGTGATTTTGTTTGTGGTTTTTGTGTGGGGTTTTTGTTTTTGTGTTGGTGTTGTTGGGTTTTTTGGTTGTTTTTGTGTTTTTGGTTGTTTGTGTGTTGTTGTTGTTTTGTGGGTGTGTTTTTTGTTTTTGGGGGGGTTGTTTTTGTGGGTTTGTGGGGTTTTTGTTGTTGGGGTTTGTTTGGGGTGTTGGGTGTGTGGTTTTGGTGTGTTTGGGGGGTGTTTGGTGGGGGGGGTTTGGGTGTCTTTTGTTTTTGTGGTGCTGTGTTCGTTGTTGTTTGGGTGTGTGGGGTTTGGGTTTGGGGGGGGTTTTGGGGGGTTTTGTTGTGGTTTTGGGGTTTGTGGTTGTGGGGTTTTGGGGTGGTTGGTGGGGGTGGTGTTTTTGGGTTTTGTTGTGTGGTGTTGGGTGTTTTGTTGGGGGTGGGTTTTTTGGTTTTGTGTCCCCCGTTTTTTTGGTTTTTTTGGGTTTTTGGGTTTTTGTGTTTGTTTTGTTGTGTGGGGTTGTTGGTTGTTTGTTTTTTTGGGTTTTGGTGGTTGTGTGGGGTTTGGTTTGGGTGTGTTTGTGTTTGTTTTTGTGTGTTTTTTTTTTTTGTGTGGCGGGGTTTGGTGTTTGGGGGGTCTGTTTGGTTTTCTTTGGGGGGTTGGGTGGGTCGGTTTTTTGTGTTTGTTTGTTTTGTTGGGGGGTTTTTTTTTGGGTTGGGGGGTTTTTTTGGGGTGGTTTTTGTTTGGGGTTTTTTTGTGGGGTGTTTTGTTTGGTTGGTTATGTGTGTTTTTTGTGTTTTTGGGGTCCTTGTGGGGTTTGGGGGGTTTTTT
>NW_023653764.1:0-4816 GCF_015228065.2 Penaeus monodon
TCGAGTCATCAGCAATCCTTGGAATCTTGCCAGATACCCTTTATCCTTTATATCATTCCTGCTTAACAAAATTTTTGAGAAAATTAAAAAGAAGAAAAAACTTTGTATTGGGTTGAGGATACAAAGTATTACCCGCCTGTTTCCGTATTAGTTTAAAAGTTCGCAATGACAAATGGTTGCACGTCATTAATGTCCCGCTGATGAGCCTATATAGGGGCCCGTCAACTAATTAAAATAAAGCTGTAATAGTGTGATACAACCTATATGATGAAACATGGTGGTTAAACTTGTCTTTCTAGTTATCTTTTTCCCTTTTGGTCTCAAATGTTTTTTAATCAAGTGCATAAAACTTTATCAAACTTGATCAGGAAACTGTCCTGAACTTTCTCCCAACAAGGAATGAGGAACCGCACTGGTCATAAACATTAATTTCCACTCTATTTTTTTTTTCCCTGAGACATCGTTTAGACCCGCTTTTACAACGTGACCGCCCATACACCTACTGAATCAACAAGCATTTTCTAATACCCTGCAGGCCTCAATCTTACAGATAAGGGGAAATGAAAATTAGAAGACCTTATTGAAAACTGGTGTCAAGGTTACGAGTGAAGATTTTGTGAGTGACAAGGAGAAAACCACTTCCTGGCACCGTCTCACACTTACGAAGTGATGAGGGGAGATAGAAGAGCAAGGTTAAGATTAGCTTAAAGTAAATGTGCGCACATACATACACCACATAGACACAAAACACACACACACACACACACACCACAACACGCACGCACGCACGCGGCACACACACACACACACACACACCACGACACACACACACACACACACACACACAACACACACACCACACACACACAACACACACACACACCAAAACGCACACGCACACGCCACCACAGCACACCACACGCACACGCACACCGACACGCACCACATACACCTGCGGAGAGAGAGAGAGAGAGAAATAGAGAGGGAGAAACGCAGAGAGAGGAGAGAGAAGAGAAAGAGAGGGGAGGAGAGAGAGAGAGAGAGAGAGAGAGAGAGAGAGAGAGAGAGAGAGAGAGAGAGAGAGAGAGAGGCTCCACAGACGCATAACTAACAAACAAACATGCATAAAGGGGCGAGGGGAAAGCGGACCGCTGACCAGGATCATACTAGGTAGGATTCCTGCAATGGTGAAAGTGCTTATGTGGGCGAGGTTCGTCCAACACCTTGTCACGATCAAACGCAAAATTTTTCTTTTTCTGTCGTTTTCCCATTCGCATCTGACGCCAAATGATCGAAACCAGTTACCCAAATCATCCCTTACTATTATTATCAGTAAAAAGAGGGAACCCAGCTTAATCATTAATAAATATTTAATAACATAACCCGAGTTTAATGGGGGAAATGAAAACGCCAAACCCAAATAAATTAATTTATAGCACAACCCGAATTAATGTAGAAATGAGAGCAGGGTGACGTCTGCCTAAGGATCTATCGGATTTGTGTCTGCGACCGTACAAAGCTCTACATTACAGGTAAGTCAAACATAACACGTAAGTAGTATTCTATCCCCAGTGTGGGTCGAAATGTGTTATATTTTGGCTCTTGGTTTGATTTTTACTTGACTGATATGTTGTGTGTGTGTGGGGTGTGTTTTGTGGTGGGTGTGTGTGTGTGTGTGTGTGTGTGTGTGTGTGTGTGTGTGTGTGTGTGTGTGGTGTGGGGTGTGTGTGGTGTGTGTGTGTGTTGCACGCGGGTACGTGCATGTGAAATGTATAAGAACTTCCCCTTTTTGTTTCATACACGTTTCACAGACTGCCCTAAAACACCACTTGAGGAAATGGTATAAGTAAGGACTGTAGAACGGTCTCTTTAGGAGGACAAGGGCTTAATTAAACACGTTTGTAAAAGCACTCAAAACTTTCGGCTGATCTCTCACTATCTGGGCCCCTGTGGATTTATTTTAAGAGATTATCATGGGCGTCATTTCACATTTCATTGGGCGGGGCAAGGCATGTCCGGGAGGTAGCCCACCCCACCCCAAACCCCCGAAAATCTACGAACACAACAACCTAATCATTTCAGATACTTCAGATAAGCGATGGGGAAATTTTTTACTGTAATATGTTTTTTTTTTATTATTTATCTCACTGGTGGTTTTAAATTTTTCTCGTCAGTGAATTTTTCAAGTAGCCCAATTTTTAAAATTTTAAGTTGATAGGTTTAGGTGTATTCCATCTGCTACAGAGAGTTATCCTTTTTCTAAGTAATAATGCTATTAACTTTTCATGATTTTTCTTTTTTTTTTTGTAAACATCTTTCGTTTTTCTTTTTTTTCTATGGGTCACTTATTTTCAGCCGAACTTTTTAAAACAAAAAAAAACTTTGCGTTTAGTTGATTTTGGACCCCCCCCCCCCCCGGGAAGAGATGTCTGAAATAATAATACATAATAAAAATATTTAATATAATAATAAATAATAATAATGATATAATAATAAGCGAATCTCTCACTTATAAATTTTTTAGTTGGTTTGGGGAGAGAAAAGAAGAGAGGGGAGAGAGAGAGAAGAGAGAGAGAGAGAGAGAGAGAGGGAGGGGGGAGGGGAGGAGGGGGGAGAGAGAGGGGAGAGAGAGAGAGAGAGAGAGAAAGAGAGAGAGAGAGAGAGAGAGAGAGAGAGAGAGAGAGAGAGAGGGAGAGGGGAAAGGGGAGAGAGGAGAAAAGAGGGGGGGGTACAAATTACAACGTAAACAGGAATAATAGTTAAAAGGCGTGAGAACGTAAACACTTTTCAAATGCTCAACATACATCTGTCCACTCCTTTCGTCTACAGAAGCCACGGGAATGATCATATATATAAAATATTAAATATATATATATAAATAATAATATTAATATAATAATAATTATATATTATATATATAATATAATAATAGATAAATATATAAAATTATATTAATATATATAATTTTATATTAAAATATATATATAGTTATTTTAATGTTATAATTGTATATATAATTTATATATATATATTTATATATATGTATATATGTGTGTGTGTGTGTGTGTGTGTGTGTTGTGTGGGGTTGTGTGGTGTGTTGTTTTGGGTATGTATATTATATATACATATATATAATTTATTTATCTATTTTTTTATATTTTCATATATTTATATTTTTATAGATAGATAGATACATAGATACACACGCACGCACATGGATTTTTGTGTGTTTGTTTGTTTCGTTTGTTTTGTGTTTGTGTGTGTGTGTGTGTGTGTGTTGTGTGTGTTGTGTGTGTTGTGTGGTGTGTGTGTAGTGTAGTGTGTGTGTGTGTGTGTTGTATGTTGTTTGTATGTATGTTGTTATGTGTGTGTGTGGTGGTGTTTGTGTTGTGCTTGTGCTTGTGTTTGTGTTTGTTTGTGTGTTATTGTTTGTGTGTTAGTGTTGTGTTTGCGTTGCGTTGCGGTTTGTGTGCCTGTTGCTGTGTTGCGTGTGCCCAAAGAAATACCTTAATTTTGCTGCTGCTACTGTTTCCCATCTTGTGCACCCACGAAGCCGCCCCCAACGATCGTCTTCCACACTTACAGCCTCCACCTCATCCACCTCGCTCGCTGCACCCGCGCCGGCACACTCATAGGCGGAGTAGGTAGCTCATCCACCTGAAACAGTGGATCGCGTCAGAGTGGAACGTATGTAGGTATGACTCCACATTAAACAGTGGATACCACCGATACGTGGAGAGGTTGTTAATCCACCTGGACCGTAGCCTGGCGTTAGTGTGGAGTGTGGAGTAGTTCCTCCACTTGATATGGGATGATGTGGGTTGGTAGGGCTTGGTATGGTTGATACGAGCTCGTATGGGTTGGCATGGTTTGGTATGGATAGGTATGAGTTGGTGTACACGGGTATAGTTCGTATGGATTGGTATGGGTAGGTATGGTTGGCATAGGTTAGTGTGGATTGGTATGGTTAGTATGGGTAGGTGTAGGTTGGTATAGGTGGTATGGCTTGGTATGGGTTGGTACGGTTTGGATCTGTGGCGAGTGTGGGGAGGGGCGTCACCAAGGGGAAAAAAAGGGGGGGGGCCATTTGTCCTACGGGTAGGTTGTAGGGGGTAGGGGGCAGGGATGGGGAGGGGAGAGTGGGGGTAGGATTACCTAAAGAGGGGTTTTAAAAGATATTTTATAGTTGGTCTTTCTCTTTTTTTTTTTTAATCTCTTATAGGCCTAAATGATCAGGATTTTTTTTTTATGTAAGAGATTATTGTACTCTCTCGAGGGAGAAATTAGTTGAATGAATCACTGTACTAGCTCCGGTTTATAGGCCTCATAGCGGGAATTTGTGTACTTTACCCTGGGGGAGGGAGAGGGGGATGGGGTGGAAGAGCAGAGAGGGAGGGAGGTAGGATAGAAAAAGGGAGGAGAAAGGGGGATAGAGAGAGAGGGAAAGAGGGAGGGGGGGAGAGAGAGAGAGGGAGAGGGTGAGACAGAAGGAGGGAGGGAGAAAGAGAATGGGGAGTAGAAAAGGAGGGAGCGAAGGTGAAAGAAGATAGGAGGAAAAGAGAAGAATTGATGGCAGGAGACAAAAAAGGAGGGGGGGGGAGGGTAAAAAGAGGTTTAGTGAAAGAGAAAGTGGGTAGAACGAGAGAGGGAGAAGAAAGGAAGGAAGAGGATAACGGGAGGTGGGATGAAAAACGAAGGAGAGAGATGGAAAGCGGAGAGGTAGAATGAAAATAAGCAGAACAAAGGAAAAAAGAGGGGGGGGGGGTACACAGACGATAGAAATAGAGAAAAAAGACGGATGAACGAGAGTTAAAAG
>NW_023653765.1:0-7500 GCF_015228065.2 Penaeus monodon
TATATATTTATAATTACATACATTATTATAATAATATGATATATAATATAGTTATAATTATAATAACAATTAAAATTATAATATTATATCATCATTATAGATATTATAATATTAAATTAATTATCATATAATAATTACAATAAATAATAATAATAAATATATTATATTATATATATATTAATATATACTAATAATATAAAAATATATGATATAACATTATAATAAATCATAATTTATATATATTCATTTATCATATTTATTATAATTATTATCTATATCAATATTATACAGAATAATTATTTTTATTTATATGCTAATTTTGCAGATTTCATTTTGGAATTATTCTTACTTAATAAATGGCAATTAATATATCATATATCATATATCATAATATACATATACAATATCATCATTATTGCAATTATTACATCTATTGAATTATTTATTATTGAATTATTCATTATTATTTATTATTATTATAATAATATTGATTATAATAAAAATAATAATAGATAACAATATAATAATATACATTAATATAATATTTTAATATATCTATTAATAATATTATTAATTATAATAATTATTATTGAATTATTCAGTAAATATATTTGAATATACAATAATAAATAATAAATAATATAATAAGGTAATAAAGTAATAATAATAATAATGATAATATTGATAATATTAATAATCATCAAATGTTATCAAAATTCTCTTTATTCTCACTTTTATCCTCATTATTGTCATGATTAATACGATTTTGGTAATTATTATCATTATTACCCTAATAATTGCCAAAATCATCAGAGAAATAAAAAAAAAAAAAAGTCATTTTGGAGTATACTCTCAAAAGGCTATATTTCGCTAGATTTTGCCCTTTTTCGACTTTGGGAATTATTTCTTTACCTTTTTTTATTATAAATGGACACAATTCCTGATATTATCATCATTATTATCATGATTATCATCATATTATCATTATCATCATCATATCATCATATTATATCATTATCATCATATCATCATTATTCAATTATTATCATCATTATTGCAATTATTATCATTATAATTGCAATTATTCCAGTTATAATATATAATTTTGCAACTATACTAATAACAACAACAATAATAATAGAATAACAATAATAATAACAATAATAACGATATTATAATAATAATTTATATACATTATTTTTAATTAATATCGTAATTACAGTAATTATTACTGTTATAATAATTATTTTTGCAATTATACTACTAGTAAAAATGATAATAATGATAATAATAAATAATATAATATTAATAACGATATTATAAGACTATTAATTATATATATATAATTAATTAATTATGTTTAATTAATATAATAAATATTTGAATAATAATAATAATAATAATATAATAATAATAATAATAATAATAATAATAATAATAATATAATAATAATAATAATAATAATAATAATAATAATAATATATAATTACATAATTATAATAATATTAATATATAATTAATATCATCAAAATTATCAAAATTCTTATTCTAATTTTATCCTCATTTGTCATATTATCGATTTGGAATATATCATATTACAATAATGCAAAATCATAGAGAATCGAAAAACTATTTATATACTCTCAAAATAATTGCTAATTTGCTTTTGATTTGAATTATTTCTTTACTTTTTATAATGACAATTGTTATTATCATCATTTTATCATGATTATCATAATATTATCATTATATCATCATTATCATACATTATTGCAATTATCTCATTATCATTATTATCATATTATTGCAATTATATATATATTGCAATTATTGCAGTTATAATATATAATTTTGAACTATACTAATAACAACAACAATAATAATATGAAATAACAATAATAATAACAATAATAACGATATATTAAATAATTAATTTATATCATTATTTTAATTAATATTAATACAGTAATTATTTACTGTTATAATAATTATTTTAAAAATAATATAAAAAAAATAATAATATAAAAAAAAAAATAAAAAAAGAATTTTTAAAAATTAAAAAATTTTTTTAAATTTTATTTTTTATTTTAAACAGTTTAAAAAGTTTTGGAATAAATTTTTTAAAAAAAAAAAAAAATAAAATTAAAATATTAAAAAAATAATTAATAAATTTAAAAATAAAAATAAAAAAATATTTAAAATAAAAATAAAATAATATTGATAAAATTAAAATTCAAAAAAAAATTCTTATTTCATTTTATTTTTGCAAATAATACATTTTTTAATTATTATAGTTTTAAAATTAAAAAAAATAAAAAAAAAAAAATTTTTTATATATCAAAAGGTATATTCGTAATTTTTTTCCCTTTTTACTTTTGGGGAAATTTTTTAAATTTTTTTAAAAAAAATAGAAAACCCTTTTTTACACATTATTATATATTATATAATTATTATTTTATTCCAAAAATTTTTAATTATTAAAAATTTTTTTATTAATTATTATATTTTATTAAAAAATTTTATAATAATAATTTAATAATAATAAAAAAAAAAAATAATAAAATTAAAATAAAATAAACAAAAATATTTTAATAATTTTTATATTATTTATTTTATTAATTTTTTTTTAAAATTATTTTTTGGGAAAAATTTTAAAAAAAAAAGTAATAAAATATAAAAAAAAAAAAATAAAAAAAAATAAAAAATAAAAATAAAATTAAAAAATAAATTTAATTTTAAAATTTTAAAAAATTTTTTTTTTTATAAATAATAAAAAATTTAAAAAATAAAAAATAATATAAAAAAAAATAAAATAAAAATAAAATATATAATAATTTTTTCCCAAAATTTATCAAAATTTTCTTATTCCATTTTATCCTCTTTTTTGTCATGATTAATACGATTTTGGTAATTATTATCATTATTACCCTAATAATTGCCAAAATCATCAGAGAAATCGAAAAAACGTCATTTGGAGTATACTCTCAAAAGGCTATATTTCGCTAGATTTTGCCGCTTTTTCGACTTTTGGGAATTATTTTCTTTTACCTTTTTTATTATAAGAGACAATTCTGTTATTATCATCATTATTATCATGATTATCATCAATATTACATTATCATCATCATTATCATCATTATCATCATTATCATCATCATTATCATCATTATTGCAATATTATCATCATTATTGCAATTATTATCATTATTATTGCAATTATTGCAAGTTATACTATAGATTTTGCAACTATCCTAATAACAACAACAATAATAATAGAATAATAATAATAACAATAATACGATATTTAAAAATTATTTATATCATTATTTTATTAATTCGTAATTACAGTAATTATTCCTGTTATGAATAATTATTTTTCGAATTATACTACTGAGTAAAAAATGATAATCATGATAAATAATAACAATAATAATATTAATTAACGATATTCTAACGACGATTACATTATTTTATTATACCTATTATTATTATTATTAATTGTTATTATTACAGGTAATATATTGTTTTGGCAATAATACTAATAAAAAGTAATAATAATAATATAATATCATAATACATATAATAATATATAAGAAGGATAATATAATATAATAATAATAATAATGATAATAATAATATAATAATCAGTAATATAATAATAATAATAATATAATAATAATAGTGAATAATAATAATATAATGATATAATTATTGATACTATTAAATATCATCAATGTTTATCAAAATTCTCTTTATTCTCACTTTATCCTCATTATTGTCATGATTAATCTCTTTTTTGTAATTATTGATCATTATTACCCTAATAATTGCCAAATCATCAAGAATCGAAAAAAACATCATTTTGGAGTATACTCCCACAAGGCTATATTTCGCTAGATTTTGCCGCTTTTTAAACTTTTGGGAATTATTTTCTTTTACCTTTTTTATTATAAATGGAGAGAATTCCTGTTATTATCATCATTATTATCATGATTATCATAAAATATTATCATTATCATATTCATTATCATGATATCATCATTATCATCATCATTATCATCATTATTGCAATTATTATCATCATTATTGCAATTATTATCATTATTATTGCAATTATTGCAGTTATAATATATAATTTTGCAACTATACTAATAACACCACAATACTAAATAGAAATAACAATAATAATAGCAATAATAACGATATTCTAATAATTATTTCTATCATTATTTTAATTATATCGTATTACAGTAATTATTACTGTTCTAATACTTGATTTTTGCAATTAAACTACTAGTAACAATGATAATAATGATAATAATAACCATATAATATTATAACGATATTATAACGACTATTACTTATTTTATACTTATTAGTTATTATTATTATTGTTATTATTACGTTTAATATATGTTTTGGCAAGAATACTACATAAAAAAAGTAATAATAATAAATCCTAATAATAATATTAATATAATCATAATAATAATAATAATACTAATAATAATAATATAATAATAATAATGCATTTATAATAATAATAGATAATAATAATAATAATAATAATAATATAATATGATAATAATACTATAATAATAAAATGTATACTCCTATAAAATAATCATAATAATTATTAATTATTATTATTATTATAATAGTACAAGAATAATAATAATAATACTAATAATCATAATAATACTGATATCACTCATCCTCCTAAGCATAATAATCATCCATAAGAATCTAATAACAATATAATAGTAATAGAATAAATACTAATGTTCAGATTGATAACATTAACTAAATCATCAAATGTTTAAAATTCTCTTCATTCTCACTTTTATACCTCATTATTGTCATTATTAAATACGATTTTGGTAATTATTATCATTATTACCTAATAATTGCCAAAATCATCAGAGAAATTGAAAAAACGTCATTTTGAGTATACTCTCAAAAGGCTATATTTCGCTAATTTGCCCTTTTCGACTTTGAATATTTTCTTTTACCTTTTTTATTATAAATGGAGACAATTCTGTATATCATCATTATTATCATGATTATCATCAATATTATCATTATCATCATCATTATCATCATTATCATCATTATTCATCATTATAATTATTGCAATTATTATCATCATTATTGCAATTATTATATTATATTGCAATTATTGCAGTTATAATATATAATTTGCAATATACTAATAATCAACAATAATAAAGAAATACAATAATATAACAATAATAACGATATTATAATAATTATTTCTATTATTTTTTATATAATATGGTAATTACAGTAATTATACTGTTATAATAATTATTTTGCAATTATACTACTATAAAAATGATAATAATGATAATATAACAATAATAATATTAATAACGATATTATAACACTATTACATTATTATTATATTATTATATTATATTTATATATAAAAATAAAATTAATAATAAATTTATAATAACAATAATAATAATAATAATAAATAATAATAATAAATAATAATTTATCATTCATTATATTTTATAATAATTTATATAATATATTAATAATAATTATATAATACCCTAATAATTCAATAAAATCATCAAAATAATAAATAATAATAAAAAATAATATGATAATAATCTAAAAGTAATTCGATAATTCGTATATTATAATATTGATAATATTTATTAAACTTTCAAATTTCTTATTCTCACTTTTATCCTCATTATTTCATGATTAATACGATTTTGGTAATTATTATCATTATTATCAATATTATCCAAATCATCAAAAATCAAAAATATCATTTTTATCATTATAAAGCTATATTTCGTTATTTGCCGCTTTTTCATTTTGGATAATTATTTTTTGAACTTTTTATTAAACAGGAAATTCAGTTATTATCAATCATATTAATCATGATTATCATAATATAATTATTTATCATATTATTATATCGTATCATATATTCTTTATATATTATTTATCAATTATTACTATAGTAAAATATTATTATAATTAAATAATTATTACAAATTTGATACTATTACATTATATATATATTTTGAACTTATATAATTAACTATACATTAATAATAATTGGAAAAACTAATAAAAAATAATACGATATTATAATAATATTATACATTATTTAATAATATCGTAATAATAATATAACTGTTATAATAATATTTGAATTAATACTACTAGTAAAAATAATAATAAATAATAATAATAAATAAATAATAATAATAAGAATAATAATAATAATATACTCATAATAATATAATGTAATATTTGATAATATTAATAATCATCAAATTTATCAAAATTCTCTTTAATTCTCTCTGCACTTTTTCCTGCGTATGGTCATATTAATACGATTTTGTAATTTATTATCATTATTACCTAATAAGATTGCCAAATCATCAAGAAATCGAAAAACGTATTTGAGTATACTCCTCAAAAGGCTAATATTCGCTAGATTTTTGCGCGCTTTTTTTTTTCCAGAAAAATTTTTGGGAATATTTTCTTTTTTAACTACTTTTTTTTTATTATAATGGAGACAATTCAATTCCTGTTATTATCATCATTATTTCATGATTATCATCATTTATTATATTATCATTATCATGCATCGTTATCATCATTATCATCATTATCCTCATCATTATATCATTATTGCCAATTATTATCATCAGTATTTCATTATTAGCATTATATTGCAATTATTGGACAGTTATAATATATAATTTTTGCAACTATACGAATAACAACAACAATATAATAGTAAATAACAATAATATAACAATAATAACGATGAATTATACTAATTTTTCTATCATTATTTTAATTAACATCGTAATTACAGTAATTATTATGTTAATACATAATTAGTTTTGCAATTATACTACTGTAAAAATGATAATAATGAGAATAAGAACAATAATAATATTAATAACGAATTATAACGACTATTAACATTATTTTATACTTATTATTATTATTATTATTGTTATTATTACAGTTATAAGATATGTTTTGGCAATAATATAACTGGAATAAAAAAAAGTAATAATAATTAATAAATAATAATAATAATAATAATAATACTAATCATAATAATCAATCTAATACAATAATATAATAATAATTATTCTTATTATTATTATAATAGGTATAATCATCAATAATAATAATAATAATACTATAATACTAATCATAATATAATAATAATAATAATAATAATAATAATAGTACTAATAAAATATAATGATAATATTGATATATTATAATCATCAAATGTTTACAAAATTCTCTTTATTCTCACTGTTTAGCCTGATTCTTGTCATGATTAATACGATTATTGGTAAGTATTAATCATTATTTACCCTAATAATTGCCAAAATCATCAGAGAAATATAAAAAATCGAAAAACGTCCATTTTTGGAGTATACTCTCAAAAGGCTATATTTCGCTAGATTTTTGCCGCTTTTT
>NW_023653765.1:12500-25000 GCF_015228065.2 Penaeus monodon
TATAATTTTGCAACTATACTAATAACACCAACAATAATAATAGAAATAACAATAATAATCACAAATAATAACGACTTATACTAATTATTTATATCATTATTTAATTAATCTCGTAATACAGTAATGATTACTGTTTTAATAATGATTTTGCATTAAACTACTAGTGAAAATGATAATAATGTCATAATAACAATAATAATATCAATAACGATATTATACCGACTATTAAAAGTATTATTATACTTATTATCTATTATTATTATTAGTGTATTATTTTACAGTTAGTAATATATGTTTTGCAAAGATACTAATTAAAAAAAGTAATAATAATAATAAGAATAAGAAGAGGGATATAGTAAAAAAATAACAAGAATAAGAAGAGTAAGAATAAGAATAAGAAGAAGAATAAGAATAATGAAGAATAAGAATAAGATAGAGTAATAGTAAGAATAAGGATAAGAAGACGAAGAAGAAAATAAGATAAGAATTAATAATAAGAATAATAATAATAAGAATAACAAGAAGAAGAAGGTAGGAGTGAGTAGGAGTTTGAGTATAGTTAGGAGGAGAGGAATGAATAAGTAATAATAATAAGTAAGATAAGAATAATAAAAGAAGAAAAAAAAAGAAAAAAAAATTAAAAAAAAAAATTTAAATTAATAATAATAAATAATAATAATAATAATAAATAATAACACATAATAATAGTAATAATAATAATAATAATGATAATATTGAAATAGTAATAATCATCAAAATGTTACCAAAATATCTTCATTCTCACTTTTATCATATATTGTCATGATTAAACGATTTTGGTAATTATTATCATTATTACCCAATAATTGCCAAAATCTCAAAGAAATTGAAAAAAACGTCATTGTGGAGTATACTCTCAAAAGGCTATATTTCGTGATTTGCCGCTTTTTCGACTTTGGGAATTATTTTCTTTTACCTTTTCTTATATTAAATGGAGACAAGTCCTGTGATTATCATCATTATTATCATGATTATCATCAATATTATTCATTATCATCATCATTATCATCATATCATTATCATCATCCTTTATCCATCATATTGCAAAATATTATCAATCATTATTTGCAATTATATCATTATTATTGCAATTATTGCAGTCTATAATATATAATTTGCAATATACTAATAACTAACAACAATAATAATAGAAATAACAATAATAATAACAAATAATAAACGAAATCTATAATAATTATTTATACATATTTTAATTAATATCGTTAATTACAGTAATTATAAACTGGTCTAATAATGATATTTGCAATGTATACACTAGTAAAAGAATAATAATGATAATAATAGCAATAAATAATATTAATAACGCTATTATAACGACTATTAACAATTATATTATACTTATTTATTATTATTATTATTATTATTTATTATTATAATTTATAATATATGTTTTGGCAATAATATAATAAAAAAAGTAATAAGAATACAATAATAATAATCAATATAATAATAATAAAACATAATAATAATATTATAATGGTAAGAATAATCATAATAATGATAATAATAATAATATAATAAGCATAATAAAAATAATAAAATAATAATAAATAATAATAATATAATGATAATAATAATAATAGTAATAATAAATAATAATAATGATGATATTGATAATATTAATATCATCAAATGTTATCAAAATTCTCTTCTTCTCACTTTTATCCTCATTATTGTATGATTAATACGATTTTTTTGGGAATTATAGCATATTTACCCTAATAATTGCCAAAATCATCAGAGGAAAATGAAAAAAAAGCATTTGCGAGATACTCTCAAAAAGGTATATTTCGTTAGATTTTTGCCGCTTTTCGACTTTTGGGAATTATTTTCTTTACCTTTTTTTTATTATAAATGGAGACAATTCCTGTTATTATCAATCAATTATTATCATGAATTATCATCAATATTATCATTATCATCATCATTATCATCATATCATCATTATCATCAACATTATCATCATTATTGCAAATTTATTATCATACATTATTGCAATTATTATCATTATTATTGCAATATTGCGTTAAATATCATAATTTGCAACTTACTAATAACAACACAATAATAATAGAAATAATAATAAAAACAATAATAACGATATTCATAATAATTAATTTAATCATTATTTTAATAATATCGTAATTCAGTAATTATTACTGTTATAATAATATGTTTCTAATTATACTACTAGTAAAAAATGATAACAATGATAATACTAACAATAATAATATTAATAACGATATTAGAAGACTATTAACATTATTATTAACCTATTATATTATTATAAATTGTTATTATTACAGTATAATATATGTTTTGGCAATAATACTAATAAAAAAGTAATAATAATAATAATAATAACAATAATAATAATGATATTAATAATAATAATAATAATAATAATGATAATAATAATAATAATAATAATAATAAGAATAATAAGAATAATAATATACAATAATAATGATAAAACTAATATTAATAATGAAAATAATAATGATAATATTGATAATAGTAATATCATCAAAGTATCAAAATTCTCTTATTCTCATTTTATCATAATTACTTGTAATGATTAATACGATTTTGGGAATTATTATCTTATACCCTAAAATTGCCAAACTAATCATAGAAATACAAAAAACGTCATTTTGAGTTTAATTCAAAAGGCTTATAATTCGCTAGATTTTGCCGCTTTTTCGACTTTTGGGAATATTTCATTTTACCTTTATTATAAAAACGAGAGACAATTCCTGTTATTATCATCATCAATCATGTATGTCATCAATATTATCATTATCATCATCATTTCATCATCCTTATCATCATTATGAAATAGTAGCTTCATTATTGCAATTATTATCAATTATTATTGCAATTTATTGCAGTCTATAATATATTAATTTTGAAACTATACAATACAACAAAAAAATAATAAAGACATAACAATAATAATAACAATTAATACGATATTATAATAATTATTTTTATCTCATTATTTAAGTAATTATCGTAATTACAGTAATTATTGCCTGTAATAATAATTTTTTATGCAATTATACTACTAGTAAAAATGATCAATAATGATACTAATAGCAATAATAATATTAATAACGATATTATAAACGACTATTAACATATTATTATACTTATTATTATTATATTATTTTATTATACAGTAATAATATTATGTTTTGGCAATAATACTAATAAAAAAGGTAATAATAATACTAATAATGCATAATAAAATATTAATAATAAGAATAAATAATAATAATAACAATAATAATAATTTAATAATAATAATAATAGTAATAATGAAGGTAATAATGATAAATATGGTAATATTAATATCATCAAATGTTATCAAAATTCTCTTATTCTCCACTTTATCTCTATTGTCATGAAATACGATTTTGGTAATATTAGCATTATTACCCTAATAATTGCAAAAATCATAGAGAAATCGAAAAAAACGTCATTTGGAGTATAATCCTAAAGGCTATTTTCGCTAGATTTTGCCGCTTTTTCGACTTTGGGAATTATTATTCCTTTTACTTGTTTTATTATAAATGGAGACAATTCCTGTTATTTTCTCATATTATCATGATTATCATCATTATCATCATCATTATAATCATTATCGTCATTATTATCATCATTATCATCAGTATGCAATTATTATCTCATTATTGCAATTATTATCATTATTATTTGCAATATTGCAGTTATAATATATAATTGCAACTATACTAATAACAAACAACAATAATAATAGAAAGAACAATAATAATAACAATAAAACGATATTATAATAATTATTTATCTCATTCTTTTAATCAAATATCGTAATACAGTAATTACTACTGTTAGAATAATTATTTTTGAAATATAATACTAGTAAAAATGATAATAAATTGATAATAATAAACAATAATAATATAATAACGATATTATAAGACTATTAACATTATTATTATACTTATTATTATTATATTATAGGTATTTATTACAGTGATAATATATGTTTTGGCAATAATACTAATAAAAAAGTAATAATAATTAATAATAATATGTTAATAATGATAATAATAATAATAATAATAATAATAATAATAATAATAATATAATATCATCAACATAATAATAAATAATAATAATAATAATAGTATAATATAATAATACATGATAATATTGATAATATTAATAACATCAAATGTATCAAAATTCTCTTTATTCGCACTTTGATCCTCGTATATCATGATTAAATACGATTTTTGTAATTATTATCATTATTTACCCTAATAATTGTTCAAAATCATCAGAGAAATCGAAAAGAAGGTCATTTTGGAGTATACTCTCAAAAGGCTATATTTCAAAAGAGTTGCCCGCTTTTTCGACTTTTAGGATTAGTTTCTTTTACCGTTTTTATTTATAAATGGAGACAATTCCTGTTTATTATCATCATTATTAATCATGATTATCATCAATATTATCATTACATCATCATATCATCATTATCATCAGTATCATCATCATTATCATCATATGCAATTATTATCATCATTTGCCAATTGTTTAATTATTATGCAATGTTGCAGTTATAATTATATAATTGTTGCAACTATACTTAATAACAACAACAATATAATAGAAATAACAATACAAATAAACAATATATAACGATATTATAATAATTATTTATATCACTATTTTAAAAATATCGTAATTACAGTAATGTTACTGTTATAATAATTATTTTCGCATTATACTACTAGTAACAATGAAATAAGATTAATAATAACAATAATAATATTAATAACGATATATAACGATATGAAAAATTATTATTATAACTTATTCGGATTATTATTATTATGTTTATTTATTACAGTGATAATATATTGTTTTGGCATAAACTAATAAAAAAAAGTAATAATAATACTAATAATAATAAGAAGAAACAATTAAGAATAATAAGAATAATAATAATAATAATAATAATAAGGATAATAATAATAATAATCAATAATAATCATAATAATAATAATAATAATAATAATAATAATAATAATAATAATAATAATAATAATAATAAATAATAATAATAATAATAATAATAATAATAATAATAATAATAATAATAATAATAGTAATAATAATAATAATAATGATAATATTGATAATGTTAGTAATCATCAAATGTTATCAAAATTCTCTTTATTCCTACTTTTATCCTCATTATTGTCATGATATATGCGATTTTGGTAATTATTATCATTATTACCCTAATAATTCCCAAAATCATCAGAGAAATCGAAAAAAACGTCATTTTGGAGTATACTCTCAAAAGGCTATATTTCGCTAGATTTTGCCGCTTTTTCGACTTTTGGGAATTATTTTCTTTTACCTTTTTTATTATAAATGGAGACAATTACTGTTATTATCATCATTATTATCATGATTATCATCAATATTATCATTATCATCATCATTATCATCATTATCATCATTTTTGCAATCATTATCATCGTTATTGCAATTATTATCATTATTATTGCAATTATTGCAGTTATAATATATAATTTTGCAACTATACTAATAACAACAACAATAATAATAGAAATAACAATAATAATAACAATAATAACGATATTAAAATAATTATTCATACCATTATTTTAATTAATATCGTAATTACAGTAATTATTACTGTTATAATATATGTTTTGGCAATAATAGTAATGTAAAAAGTAATGATAATAATAATAATAATAATAATTAATAATGATAATAATAATAATAATAATAATAATAATAATAATAATAATAATAATAATAATAATAATAATAATAATAATAATAATAATAATAATAATAATAATAATAATAATAATAATAATAATAAAAATAAAATAATAATAATAGTAATAATAATAATAATAATGATAATATTGATAATATGAATAATCATCAAATGTTATCAAAATTCTCTTTATTCTCACTTTTATCCTCATTATTGTCATGATTAATACGATTTTGGTAATTATTATCATTATTACCCTAATAATTGCCAAAATCATCAGAGATATCCAAAAAACGTCATTTTGGAGTATACTCTCAAAAGGCTATATTTCGCTAGATTTTGCCGCTTTTTCGACGTTTGGGAATTATTTTCTTTTACTTTTTTTTATTATAGATGGAGACAATTCCTGTTATTATCATCATTATTATCATGATTATCATCAATATTATCATTATCATCATCATTATCATCATTATCATCATTATCATCATCATTATCATCATTATTGCAATTATTATCATCATTATTGCAATTATTATCATTATTATTGCAATTATTGCAGTTATAATATATAATTTTGCAACTATACTAGTAATAACAACAATAATAATAGAAATAACAATAATAATAACAATAATAACGATATTATAATAATTATTTATATCATTCTTTTAATTAATATCGTAATTGCAGTAATTATTACTGTTATAATAATTCTTTTTGCAATTATACTACTAGTAAAAATGATAATAATGATAATAATAACAATAATAATATTAATAACGATATTATAACGACTATTAACATTATTATTATACTTATTATTATTATTATTATTGTTATTATTACAGTTATAATATATGTTTTGGATATAATACTAATAAAAAAAGTAATAAGGATAATGATAATAATAATAATAATAAAAGTAATTATAATAAAATAATAATAATAATAATAATAATAATAATAATAATAATAATATAATATAAAAATAATAAAAATAATATAAAAATATTAAAAATATAAAATTTTAAAAAAATTTTTTAAATTTTTTATTTTTTATTTAATTTTTAAAAATTTTTTTTTCACTTTTTTACCTATTTTTGAAAATAAAAAAATTTTTTTTTAAAATCCTTTACCCCCTTTCCAAAATTAAATGAAAAGGCCTTTTTTGGGTTTTAATTGTATTTTTTTTTTTTTTTTTTTTTTTTTTTTTTTTTTTTTTTTTTTTTTTTTTTTTAAAAGGGCAATTTTTTTTTTTTTTTTTTTTTTTTTTTTTTTTTTTTTTTTTTTTTTTTTTATTTTTTTTTTTTTTCAAAATTACATCCTTATTTCAATTAAATTTCATTTTGTTATTTTTCTTTAAATTTAAATTTTCAATTTAAAAATAACAAAACAATAATTTTTAATAAAATAAAAATAAAAACATATTATAAAAATTTTTTTAATTTTGTAATTTTAAAAAATTTTTTTCTTTATAAAAATTTTTAATTTTAAAAAAAAATATAATAATTTTAAAAATAACAAAATAAATTAAAATTTTTTAAATATTAAAATTATTAATTTATTTTATTATTTTTTAAATTTTTATTTTTAAATTTTTTTAAACTTTTTATAAAAAAAAAAAAATAAAATAATAAATAAAAAATAAAATAATATTAATTTAAAAATATATATATTAAAATAATTTAATAAAATAAAAAAATAATAGATAAAATAATATAATAATAAAATAATAATAATAATATAATGATAATATTATAATTTAATAATATAAAATTTTTAAAAAAAAATTTTTTTTTTTATTAAAAATTTTTATATCAATTTTTTAAATTTTTTATATTTAAAAAAATTTCAAAACCCAAAAAATAAAAAAACCCTCTTTTTTTAAAAATTTTCAACTATTTTTTTTTTCCCTTTTTCGATTTGGAATTATTTTCTTTTACCTTTTTTATTAAAAAAAAAAAAACAAAAAAATTTTTTTTTTTTAAATTTTTTTTTTTTTTTTTTTAAATTTCCTTTTTTTAATTTTTTTTTTTTTTTTATTTTTTTTTTTTTTTTTATTTAAAAAAAAAATTTTGCCTTAAAAAAAAAAATAAAATATAAAATTTTATTTCAAAAAAAAGGTATAAAAAATTTTATTTTTAATTTTTCCCAAAAAAAAAAATAAAAAAATTAATAATAAAAAAAATAAAATTTATTAAAAAAAAAAAAATTTTTAATTTTTTAATTAAAATTAAAAAAAAATTTTAATTTAAATTTTTTTGAAAATAAAAAAAAGAAAAAAATTTTAATAATAAAAAAAAAATTTTTTTGTAATTTAAAAATAAAATATTAAAAATATTATAAATTAAATTATTATTTAAATTTTATTTTTAATTTTTTTAAAAAAAATTTTTTAAAAAAATTAAAAAAATTTTAATAATAATAATAATAATAAAATAATAAAAATAATAATAATAAAATAAAAAAATATAAATAATAAAAAAAAAAAAAAAAATAAAATAATAAAATAATTAAAAAATAATAAAAAAAATTTTTAAAAAAAAAATTTTTTTTTTTTTAAAATTTAAATTAAAAATTTTTTAATTAAAAAATAAAAAATAAAAATATTAAAAAAAAAAATTTTTTTTTTTTTGGGAAAAAAAAATTTTTTTTTTTTTATTTATTTCTTGTTTTTTTTATTCTTTTTTTTTTAAAAATTTTTTTTAAATTTTTCCCAAAAATTTATCCTTTTTTATTGCAAAATTTTTAATTTTTAAATCTTTTTATTCAAAATTAAAAAAGGGGTTCAAAAAAAATTTTCTTACTTTAAAAAATTTTTTTTTTTTTTTTTTTTTTAAAAAAAATTTTTTTTATTTCTTTTTTTTTTTTTTTTAAAAAAATTTAAAAATTTTATAAAATTTTATATTTTATAAAAATTTTTTAAAAACTTTTAAAATATATTTTTTATATTATTATTTAATTATTAAAAAATTAAAAAAATATAAAAATTAAAAAAAAAAATATAATTAAAAAAATAATAAAAGCATATTTTATTTTTTATCATTTAAAAAAAATAAAAAAAATAAAAATTTTAAAAAAATTTTTTTAAAATTATTTTTATAAATATTTCTAAAAAATTTTAAAAATTTTTAATTAAAAATAAAATATTTAAAAATTTTAAAAATTTAAAATTTTTTATATAAAATATTTTAAAAAATATAAATTTTTTTAAAATTTAAAAATATAATATAATTTTAAATTATTTTTTAAAAATTTTTAAATTTATTTTATAATATATAATAATTTTTTAATATAATTTTAATTAATAATAAAAACCCAAAATAAAAAATTTTTTAATTATATAAATATATAAACATATATTAAAATTTTTTAAATTCAAAAAATAATAATATAAAATATATTAAATATATATAAAATAAAAATTTTTATAATTATTATAATATATTAATAAATTTTAAAAATATTAAAAAATTTTAAAATATATTATATAATATAAAAAATTTAAATAAATTTTTTAATATATTTATAATTTTTACTTTAAATTTTATATAAATTTAAAAATTTAAATAATATAAAATTTTTTTTTAATATTAAAAAATAATAAAAAAAAAATTTTTAAAATTTTAATTGAAAAAAATTATAAAAAATTTTAAAAAATTTTAAAAAAAACTTTTTTAAAATTTAAAACAAATTTTCTTTTTTTTTTTAAAAAAATTTTTTAATTTAAAATTTTCAAAAAAAATTTTTTTTTTAAAAAAAATTTTTTAAAAATAAATTTAAAATTTTTTAAAAAAAACCCCCCAAAAAACCCCCCCCAAATTCCAAAAAAAAAAACAAAAAGAAAAAATTTTTTTTTTCCCCCCTTCCAAAGTTTAAAAAAATTTAAAAAATTTTTTTAAAATTTTTTTTTTTTTAAGATTTTAAATTTAAATTTTTTTTAAATTTTAAAATTTAATTTAAAATTTTTTTTTTTTTAAAAAAGGGGGAAGAAAAAAGGTTTTCCCCCAAAAAAATTAAAAAACCCCCAACCCCCTAAAAAAGGGGAAAAAATTTTAAAACCCCAAAGAATCAAACAAATACAAAAAGTCCCCCAACCCTAAAAATTTAAAATAAAAAAAAAAACCCCCAATAAATAAATTTTAAAAAAAAAACTTAAATTTTAAAAAAAAATAAAAAAAATTTTAAAAATAAAATAAAAAAATAAAATTTATATAAAACCAAAAAACCCCCCCCAAAAACCCACCTTTAAAAAAAATAAAAAAAAAAATTTACAAACCCAAAAACTAAAGAAAAAAAAACCAAAAAAAAAATTTTTTAAAAAAAAAAAAAAAAAACATTAAATTAAAAAATTAAAAATAAAAATAAAAACCCCAAAAAACCCCCAAACCCAACCCAAAACCCCAAAAAACTAAACCCCAAACCAAAACTAACCCAACCAAAAAAAAACCAAATAAAAAATTAACCAAAAAACCCAAACCAACCAAAAAAAACCTAACCAAACCCCCAAAAAAATAACCCCAAACCAAAACCAAAAACCCAAAATAAAAACCAACCTAAAAACCCAACCAACCTAAAAAAAATTTCCCCAACCAACCCAAACCTAACCAAAAAAAAACCTAAAAACCAACCCCCCCCAACCTAACACCAAAAACCCCCCCAAACCCCAAACCCCCTTAACCAAAAACCCAAAAACCCAACCTAACCAAAACCTAACCAAACTAAAACCCCCCCTAACCCAAAACCAACCCCCCAAAAACCAACCCAAAACCAAAAACCTAAAAACCCCAAAAAATAACCAAACCACCCAAAACCAACCAAAAAAAAAAACCCCAACCCAAATAACCAAACCCCCAACCAAAAACCTAAAACAACCTAACCAAATTTTCCAACCAACCCAACCCAACCCAAACCCCCCAAAAAAACCCCCCAAAACCAAAAACCTAACCCCAAAATAACCAAAATTAAAAAACCCCCCCCCAAAAAAAAAAATAAAAAACCCAAAACCCAAAACCTAACCTAAAAACCCAAACCAAAAACCCAAAAAAACCACCCCCACCCCAAAAACCCCAACCCCCCAAAACCCAACCCCAAAAACCAACCTAACCCAAAAATAACCCAACAAATAAAAACTAAAAAAACAAAAAACCACCAACCTACCAAAACCAACCTAACCACCTAACCAACCTAAACCAAACCTACCCCAAAAAAACCCCAAATCTTAAACTACCTAAACCTTTCCAAACCAACCAAAATAAAAACCCCTAACCTCCCAAACCAAAAAAAAAAAAACCCCCCAAAAAAACCCAATAAAAATAAAATTTTAAAATTTTTAAAAAATTAAAATTTTTTTTTTTATTTTTTTTTTTTTTTTTTTTTTTTTTTTTAAAATTTAAACTTTTTAAACCCAAAAAAAAAAAAAAACCCTTTAAAAAAAAAAAAAAAAAAAAAAAAAAAATATAAAATATATTTTATAAATAATATTATAAATTAAATTTTTAAAAATATTTAAATTTTTTTATATTATTTTTTTTTTTTTTTTTTATTTTTTATTTTTTTTAAATAAAAAATATATAAAAATATTATATTAATATATTTATTAAAATTTTTAAAAAAAAAAAAAAAAACAAAAAAAAAAAAAATATATATATAATATTTAATTAAATTAATTTTAATATTAAAAAAAAATTAATTTTAAATTAATTTAAAAAAAAAGGGGGTTTATTTTTTTAATTTTTTTTTAAATTTTTTTTTATTTAAAAATTTTCCCAAAAAAAAAAAAAAAAAAAAAAAACCCCAAACAACAAAAAAAACACCAAACCAAAAAAAAAAAAAAAAAAAAATAATTAATATTTTATTGGGTATATATTTTTATTATATATTTTAAAATTATATTTTTACTATTTTTAAAATAAAATTTTAAAAATATATAATATTATAAAATATTATTTATACACACCCCACCAAAAACAAAAAAAAAAAACACCACACCACACACCCCCAAAAAAACCACACACACAACACACCACAAAAAAAAAAAAAAAAAAAAAAAAAAAAAAAAAAATATTTTATATTTTTATTTTTATATAATATATAATAATTAATATATATTTTTATTTAAATTTTATATATTTAAAATATATTATATATATATATATATAAAATTTTTAAAATTTTTATATATTTTTAAAAAATTTTATAATTATAAAATTTTTTTAAAAAAAATTTTTTTTTTTTTTAAAAAAAAAAATTTTTTTTTTAAAAAAAATTTTTTTTAAAAAAAATTTTTTTTTTTTTTTTTTTTTTTTTTTTTAATTTTTTTTTTTTTATTTTTTGGGTTTTTTGGTTTTTGTTTTTTTTTTTTTTTTTTTTTTTTTTTTTTGTTTAAAATTTTAAAAAATATTTTTTTTTAAAAAAAAATAATATATATAAAATTTTTTTATAATTTTATTAAAATTAAAAAATTAAAATTTAAAAATTAAATAAATTTTTTAAAAATTTTATATAATATATATAATTTTTTATATATATATATATAATAAATATATATTAATTATTATATAATAAAAAAAAAAAAAATAAAAACCCCAAAACTTTTTTCATTTAATTTTTTTTAAAAAATTTTTTT
>NW_023653766.1:0-4816 GCF_015228065.2 Penaeus monodon
TTCCCAAACAGGTTTCGTAATCCTTGCTCTAACCACATTTCAATATTCCCTCCTCTCACTCCCTCCCCGCCCAAGGGGGAAAGGCTTAAAAGTAAGGTGGCCTACATGGGGGAGCAGAAAGGAAAAATTACTAGTTGGCATTTCCGAATCGCTTTGGGCCAGCCTTAGCCCCGCCTCATTTTTGACAGGTGTGGGGTACCAGTACTCACTTAATAAAAACCTTAGGATTTTTGCTTTTTAGAAAAAAATCCTGCGGGGATTGTTTTTTTTTTTTTATACATTCATTTATTTTTATTCATTGACCCGTATCAGTCTAAGGAGCCCCAAAACAAATAAATCGACACCTTTGTTTTAAGCTTATAAATCATTTTTTTTTATTTTTTAAAAATAAACAGGGAAATAAAACAAAAATCACATGTTTTTTTGTGTTACCCCAAATCCCAATGGGAAATAAACGCAACCTCCCTACTCCTGCCTAGAACCCTTATTATCAACTTTCTTTGTTGATTTGCCCAAAATGAAACCCGAGCCCCAACCAGCACCGCTACTGCAACCACCTTTGTTTTACTAACTATTGCTTTTTCACCCACCTGATGGGCTATTCGCCCAAAATGGTTTTAGTTTTTTTCATATTTTTTAATCCTGTTTTTCATTGGTAATGTATGTATGTAAAAGTATGTTTTATATTGTAAAATAATTTTATATATATATTATATATATATATTAATATATAAATTTTATATAATATATTATAGATATATTATAATTTATTGTTTTGTTTTGCATTTTTGTTTCTATTGTTGTTCTTGTTCGAATATCTCTAATTTACCTTTTTATTTGAGAAACCTTTTTTAATTTTCTTTTATTCTGTTGTCTAATGTATGTCCATTTTGGTTTAGTATTACAGCTTTTGATAATGGAGAATGATTTATCTTTGAAACGTTTTTTAATACATGAACTATTACGGGTGTTTGTCTATCTCTCTGTTTTGTACAAACACATATTTTATGTGTTGGTTATGTTTGTGTGTTGGTGTTGTGTGTTGTGTTTTGGTTGTGTTGTGTGGGTGTTGTGGGGTGTACAATACATTTTTTTAATATTTGTGTAGTATATAGATAAACTATTATATATGGTGGTTTGTTGTGTGTGTGTGTGGTGTTGTGTTTGTGGTTGTGTGTGGTGGTGTTGGTGTGTGGTGTGTGTGTGGGGGTGTGTGTGGGGTTTTGTGTGTGTGTGTGTGTGTGGGGTGTGGTGTGTGGTGGTGTGTGCATACATTTTTATTAATTATATGTATATGTATATATGTGTGTGTGGTGTATAATTTTTAATTGCATTTTAAAAATGTAAAAAAATATTTTCATGTAGAGAAAAATAAAAAATAAAAATAAAAATTATATATAGTTTTATTATTATATACATAAATATTTCTTTTATATATACATATATATGTATTTTTTTTTTTTGACATTTAAAAATTTAAATATAACACTTTAACGTTTGGCCCCTGAGTTTTTTTTGAGCTTTTTTGTACCAGGTAGCCCCTCCAAACATTACTTGGATGCAAGCAAAGTCCAAGTTCCTGTGCCGGACCCCCACCGTTTTCAGGGGAGGAACCCCCCCCCGAAAAAGATTTTTTTTTGGGGATGGCATTTCCCAAGCTAAAAAAGGGGGAAAAGTTTCCGGGGCTATTTTGATATCCCTTAAAACCTAAGGGGTGGGGGTGAAACCCTTTTTGGCCCCGGGGGCCTGCCCTCAGCCCTTATTTTGCCATCGGGGCAGTCGGGGGAAAACCCTTTTTCCCCCCCTAACCTGCTGAGGGGGGTGGCCCCCTCCCCCCCTTCCTGGAAGGGGAAGGGGGGGATCGTTGGGGGGAAATTTTCCCATTCCGGGGGGGCATTACCGGGGTTTTCAGCATACCAGGCAAGGTTTTTTTTTCTTCCGTCACTTCTTCTGAATCGGAACCCCCGCAACCCACCTATGAGGCATCAGAGGAAACCGGAGCAGTCGGGATTTACTCCCTGGCAAGTACATTTAGATGTATACTAGCGCTTTTCGAGTATTATGGAAAACGCCGCCGGGGATTTTTTTTTTGGCCCGTGGGTTTTTTTTGCAACCTAATCCCCCTCAAGAAGGCTTTTTTTTTTAAAACCCCGGTGCATGGGGGTAAGTTGGCAAAAAACCCCCATGCCCCCCAACCGGCATTTTTAAACCGTAAAAGACTGTAAAAAGGGGGACTTTGTACTTGCTTTTAACCCCCCGGGAGCCAACTCAAGGCTTTTATGGTCACCAAAGCTCGTTTTTTTTCCCCCCGGGACCCCTCCCCCATCCATTTTTTTTCCCCCCTGCTAACAACCCCCTGAGGGAGGAGGCCTGTGGGACGACCCCCGGGAATCATGGCGGGGGCAACTCGACGAGACCTGTTCCCCCGAGGAATTAGAGAGGGCCCCCGGGGGGCCCCTGTCTGGTTTCCCCGCCTCGGGGAATCCTCGGGGGGAAAAGCGAAGGGTGGATGGGGCCCCCCATCCCGGCCCCCTTTATGGACCCCAAAAGGGAAAAATTAATGTGTATAAAAATTTTTAAAAATATATATGTACACAACAACCACCCCTACGATAAAATGAAATAGACCCCTTTTGGGGGTGATACATGAAAACAAAAACGGGGGATTTGCATTTTTTTTTTTGGTAATGGGGGTAAACGGGGTGAGCCCCTTTCGCAGATATAAATGGTGGGGGCTTTGAGAACCACCAATGTGATTAACTTAAAAAAATTTTTCTCCCCCCCGGGGGAAGGGTCATGGATCTGCCACCCCCATAAAGGCCCACCAGCTACATGTGTCAACATGGGGCCCAAGTATTCGTCTAACACCGCAAAAACGGTGGGTGGCCCCTTTGTATATATAATAATATATATATATTAAATTTTTATTAAAAATATTTTTATTAATATATATAATTTTAAAATATTATTAATATATTAATAAATTAATAAAAATTATAATTTTATATTAACCCAAAAAAATAAATATAACATACAATAAAATAATATTAAATTAAAAATATAAAATATTTAAATTATTTATAATTAATATATATAAATATTTATTATATTAAATTTTTTCAGTGTGTGTGCGTGCTTACGTGGGGAGCCAAAAAAAATGAAAATGACCCACAATATTTTTAAACAAATGCAAAAGTTCCTTTATTTTTTTTCGTTTAAAAAAAAAACTTTTTTTTTCCTATATTCACTAGATGTTCCAGATTCTAACCCTTTATATTAAAGACCTCGTCATATAAATATTCTAAAAAATTTTTTTTAATCATTTGTGGAATTTTTTCCCCGAGCCCACGACTGCTAGGTCTGGGGGGTCGATCACAACCCCCAACGTGGGGGTGGGGGGGTTTTTTTTGGTTGTGTGGGGTGGTTGGGGTTGGTGTTGGTGTGTTTGTTGTGTTGTGTGGTGTGTTTTTTTTGTGGGGAAAAAAACAAGAAAAAGGATAAAAAAATTTTTTTTGTGATAAAGTTTTTTTCCCGGAAGATTTTTCTCTTGGCCCCCTTCTTTTCTTTTTTTTCCCCTTTTTTTTTTTTTTTTTTTTTTTTTTTTTTTTTTTTTTTTTTTTTTTTTTTTTTGACGCTTCTCTTTGGATCTATGGAATTAAAAAAAAATTAAAATTTTAAATCTAAAGTTTAGGGGCCCCGGTCGTAAAGGGGCACCCCCCCAAGAACAAAAAAATTCCCAAAATTCAGAAAAACGGGAAACTTTTTACGTCAGTGGGGAAGACACTCCTTGACTTCGTCCCCCCCCCCCCAGCTCCTCTTGGCAAAAACTTTTTGGAGGTTCTTTCTCTCTGTTTTTTAATGAAAAAAAGCTTAAATTTTTTTCTCATTAATTACTGAAGTCCCTTTTTCCCCCCTTTTTTTCCTCCTTTTCCCTTCCGTGAAATCCTCCCCTCCCCCTTTTCCTTTTTTCCTTTTTTTCAGACCTTTTTTATCCCCGTTTTTTCCTTTACCCTCACTTTTTTCAATTTTCCCCCTTTTCCCCCCTCTTTCCCTTCTGTCCCCCCTTTTTTAACCGCCAGTATTTTTTTTGGACCCTCTTAAAATTCCCTTTCTCAAACTACGGGGTTCCAAATTCCCTTTCCCCCTTTGCTGCACCCCCCCCCCCTCCTGCAACAGCGTCCCCCTTCCCCCCCCCCCCAAAAAATTATCTCGTCCCCCGGAAAATCGAGCAAAATTAATGAAAATAAAATTCAATTCAGCGTTACTTTTTAAACCCGGAAATTTCCTGGAATGACGTTATGCCTCCCCAACCCTACCAAATTTCACTAAATACGTTTTTTCTGATAAGAAATTTAAAAAAACATAGTTTTGGTACAAAAAAAAAAAAAAATTTCCCTCACCATTAAAAACGTCAAAACAAAATATTTTTTTTATCACACCCCGATCAAACAAAATTAAGTAAGCACTTTTTCAAAAATTTTTTGGAAAAAAGTACTGGACATTCTTTTAAAACAAGTGTTTTTGCCTCACATTTCCTTTTGCATGCACCCACACGCCCCCGTAAGTATAGAAAAAAAAAGGATAACAAAAAGTATTAATAATAACCCCTAAGATAAAGACAAAAATGATATACAATCAAATGATTTAAAAGTAATGATAATAATAACAGTAATAGTACAATTTAAATGATATTTCATTAATTTTTAAAAAGGCCGCAGGTTTTTTAGGTGCCTTTTCCCCATGGTATTTTTTTCCCCAAATTTTTTCTTATTTTCCCCCTTTTTCCCCAATCCCTTTTACGGCTTCCCCGGAAAAA
>NW_023653767.1:0-4815 GCF_015228065.2 Penaeus monodon
TATATATTTATTATATATATATTATATTTTTGGGATGTTGATATTGTTATTAAAAATATAATTTTTTATTATTTTATATTATATGAATGTATATATATTTGTTGTATATGAGAAATATATAATATATAAATTTAATATTATATATTTTTTAATTATTACATTCATATAATTATATATTTTTAATATTTATTATTATTATATAATACACTAATTCAAATTACACATTACTTATATATTACCATATTTTCATACATCCCATATAATATATTTTAAATTATATATATATAATTTTATTATTATATATATATATATATATTTAGGGGGCCGCGGGGGCCAAGGGTTAGGCGTCGGCTCCGACTGTCACGAGGGGCAATCTGAGTGCGGGGTTGGTCACCGACCGCGCGTTGTTCCCTTGGGAAAGGGAACTTCACCTCGAATGCCTACCTAACCAGGGGTGGCCAAGCCAGCCCAAGTCGTGCGGGTCCCAAGCCCGGGATAAAATAGAGAGAATGATACCTAAAAAGGTAACACCGCATCCCGTGGAAGGAACTGGGGCCCTACCCCCGTCTCCTCCAAAACATCCAACATGAAAAAAAACAATTTAATATCTGCTGTGCCCGGCGGGTCAAAATGAACCTCCGTTAAAAGAAAATTATATTCATACTATACATTATATATTTAAAATTTTATATATATATAATAATTTTATATTATTTCCTCTTACATAAAATTTTAATATATATAATATATATATATATATTTAATATTCAACATTCATATATATATATATATATATATTAATTAATTTTTTAATTAAAATATATATATATATTCATACATAACATTAAAATAATATATATATATAATTTTATATATTATATTTCATACATATATAATATATATATATATATATAATATATATATAATATAATTATTAAAAATATAATATATATATTTATTTAATTTTATTATATTTATGTTAAAAATTTTTATATTCTATATATATACATATAATATTAATATATTAATTTAAAAATACATTATATATAATATTATTATTATATTTAATTTTTATATGATATAATACAATTTTTCAAAATTCATATTTCATACATTCATATTATTCACATTAATATTATATATTAATTAATTTTATATATATTATTATGTATTGTTGAAAATATATAAACATAAAAATATATATATACTATATATTAACATATAACATAACTTAAACATATAATTACATATATATTACTATTAAAAACTTAAAATTCATCTGTCCCGGCGGCTCAGACATGAAACCCACCGTTAAAAGAAGAATATATTTCATACATAAAATTATATTTATATATATTATTATATAAATATATATATATATATTCAACAAAACTATATATATATATATATTTTATATATATTTATATTCATACATTACTTATACATAATATATATATACATATATATATAATCATAAAAATACATATATATATATATATATAAATTTTATATATATATATATATTCTACAAATTTTAATTATATATATATAATTCATCATACTTTTATTTTTAATATATTTTTATATTATATTTATGTTGTTATATATATATATATATTATATTATATATATATTATTATTTCTACTATACATAATATATTATATATATAATATATATATATATATATATTATATATAAAAAAATATTTTATTTTATATAATATATTTCATACATTTCTAATATATTATATAATATATATTATTATATATATATATTATATTCATACCACATAATATATATTATAATATATTATTATATTATATGTATGAATATATATATATTTTATATTATTTTATTATATATTGTAAATAATTGTATATTTGAATATATAATTTTATCTATATATTTTTTATTTATATTATAAAATATTTTATATATATAGTATGAATCTATTATAATTTTATTATATCCCCTATATATTAAATATAATTTAATATTAATATTATATATATTAATATACATTATATATTTATCATTTATATATATTATTATATATTATATTGTTATTATGAATATATATATATACTAAATATATATATATATACATATAATTACATATATACTTAAAATAATCATTATATTACATTTATTACTAATTATAATATATATATTTTATTATACTATATAATAATACATATTATATTACTTATTAAAATTTAATATAATAATTTTTATCTACATAATATATTTTATTTTTTTAAAAATATAAAATATTTAAAAATATATTAAAAATTATTTTTGGGAAATATATTGTTTTAAAATTTTTATATAATTAAAATTTTAAAAAAATAATTTTATATTTTATTATACATATATATACATATATAAATATATTTTAAAAATATTTTTTTTTTATATATAAAAAATATCATATAAAAAATTTTTTTATTATTATTATTATTAAAATATTTATTAAAAATATTAAAATAATATTATACATCTAATTCATACTATATTTTTAAAAAACATATAAAAAAAAAAATTTTTTTTTTTTATATTTATATATAATTATATATATTAAAAAATATATATTTTAAAAATTATTAAAAATTTTTTTAAAATAATAATTTTATATATATTTAAAATATTTATATTATTTAATATATATATATATTTTATAATTAAAAATTTTATATATATATTCATACATTATTATTATATTATTTTAAAAAAAATAATATTTTAATTTATATATTTATAATATAATATATTTAAATATATATATAATATATTAATTTTTAATAAATTTTATAATATATATTTTTTTAATTTTTTAAAAAAATATATTTACACATATAATATATATTAAAATATATAATATATATTTTTAATAATATTTTAAATATATATTCATAATTTAATTCATTTTATATTTTTAAAATATATATATTCTAAATTTATATTATAATTATATATAATAATTAAAAAATTAATAAATAAATATTATAAAATATTTAAAAAATATAAATATATATTTTAATTTTTATACTATTTAAAAACAAAAATATATATTATATAATAATTTTATAAAAATTTTATAAAAAATATAATATATATATGTACATATATATATATTATATATTTTTATATAATATATATATGTACATATATATATATAATATTATAAAATATTATATATATATTAATTTTCATATATTCTATCTATATAATATATTTACATATTTTATAATATATATAATATATATATATATATATATTATTCATCAATATATATATTTATCAATATTATATATATATAAAATATATACTATATACATATACAAAATTATATACTATATTATACATATATATATACATAATTTTTATACATATGTAACTATATTTCACACGACACGCATTGCCTTTTTTATAAAATTTTCTTTAAACTTAATTAATACAAATCTTTCTACATAATACTTTATCAAATACTTTATACATAATACATTTACTTTACTTTACATTCACTTTACATATACATATTCTCAAACACATCTATTTTTAAATATACATATATGTTCTATATTACATCTATATTACTGCATATATATTGTTATATGTATGTTTTTACAAAAGGTGATGAGTGAGTGGTGGTAGGAGTGAGTGGTGATGAGTGATGAGTAAATGAGTTGAGTGTGTGTTGTGGGTCTGTGTTGGGGTCTGTGTGTGTGGTATATTGTTGTATATATATTTTTAATATATATATATATATATACATATTATATATACATCATTATATTACATATATTTACATTATATATACATATGTTATATAACATATATATATCGTATGTATATTAAAACCCTTATATATAATCGTAGTTTAATATATATATTATATATTATTAAATATATAATAAAATTATATAAAATTTTACACACTTACCCACACACACAGCCCAACACACACCTCCTCACCATTCCCCTCCTCACTCACTCCTCACTCCTCCCCTCACTCACTCACTCACTCACTCACCTTATGTAATATATACATACATATACAATTATAATCATTTTATATGTATTATTATACAAAATTTAT
This sequence comes from Penaeus monodon, assembly GCF_015228065.2. Taxonomy (NCBI): domain Eukaryota; kingdom Metazoa; phylum Arthropoda; class Malacostraca; order Decapoda; family Penaeidae; genus Penaeus; species Penaeus monodon. The sequence continues at coordinate 4,101 of NW_023653767.1, forward strand.
ATATTATACACATAAACAGGGGTTTGTAAAAAATATGTATTGTAAATGTGAAAGTAAATGTATAATGATTATGTATTACTACTCCATTACTACTCCCCCCACGCAAAAAAACGAAAACTGGTGTTGTGATCGGGGTTCTTCCTCAGAGCACGGGGGGGGGACTGCACCCTGAATTTCTCGAGGGTAGGTTCCTATAATTATTCTTTCATGAAACACGTATCCTAGGGCTTCCTGTTTTAAAACCCCAAAAAAAGGCGGAGAGCTACTTGTAAGAGTAACCCCCCCCCCTCTTCTAAAATTTTTCTCATTTTCCGTCTGTAACTTTTTCCGGCGATCAGCAGATACTTCGGCAAAAAAGTGAAATCGCCAGACATCCGGGGGAAAGTACATGACTTATACGTGACAAAAAGCAGCCCGAAAAGGGAAACCCTTTTAGTGTTGTATATCCATACCCCGCGCGGTTGTGATACGCATACTTTGGGAAACAGGCCGTGGGTTTTAGACCAGGATCAGCGAACTCGACTGCTCCGCACCAGAACTTCCAATCCATGGGGTACATGTAGATGAAGCTGGACTCTACCAAACTGAAGGGCGTGTATGTCCATGAAAGAAAAATGAAAAAAACTAAAAAGAAAAAAATTATAAGCAAAAACCCTTTACGGGAGAAGAATGGGAAACACGGTCAGGTTTTAAAATTTTTTCCAAAAATCACGAA
>NW_023653768.1:0-4815 GCF_015228065.2 Penaeus monodon
TTTTTTGTTAATTTAATATTATATATATATATATTAATTATATATTATAATATATATTATATTAATTAATATATATATATATATTTAATATTATATTTTTTTTTTTTTTTTTTTTTTTTTTTTTTTTTTTTTTTTTTTTTTTTACGGGTTTGGTTTTATGTCCCCGAGCCGCCGGGGTTAAGCATTTTTACCTTTAATATAAAATATATATATATATAATTATTAAAAATATATTATATAATTTATTTATATAATTTTTTAATATATATAGGCCGCGGTGGCCCGAGTGGTTAAGCATCGGGAAAAATCCCAAAATGTCACAACCGGCAATTCTTTAAAATTCGAGGGTTTTTGATTTCACCGGCCGGCGCGTTTTTTGTTTTTTCCCCTGGGCAAAACCCAAAAGGTTCAGTGCCGGTTCCAATAAAAATTTGGTAAAAGGAGGGTTGGTGGGACTTCGGTAAAAACCCGGGCGGAAGGGGCAACAGAAACCACCGCTTTCTAAATTGCCAAAAAATCCCTGGAAATCCCTGATTTGCCCAAATTATAAAATTATATTATATATTTATATTTATATATTTATATATAATTATTTTATATAAAATTTATTATTTATATATATATTTAATTTGCCCCCCCCCCATTTTAATATATATTAATTTAATATATATATTAAATTTATTAAATTAATATTTATTTATAAATATTATTTTTATATTTATATTTTATAAAAAAATTTTTAAATTAATATATTATTAAATATGTGTGTTTTTTTTTTGTGTTTGGGGGTTTGGGTGTGGTGGTTTGGGGTTTGTTGTGTGGTTGTTTGTGTGTGTTTTTTGTTTGTTTGGTTTTTGGTGGGGGTGGGTTTGGGGACGTTTCCCCCCCGGATTTATATAATTTTTTTTTTTTTTTTTTCTGTTGGTTGGGGTTTTTTTTTTTTTGTTGGGGGGGCGCTTGTTTGGGGTGCATGGGTTTTTAAAAAGGTTGTGTGGGGGTTTTTTTTGGGGCCCGGGGCCCCCCGTACTTTTTTAAATTTTTTTTTACAAAAAACCCCCCCCCCCCTTTTTTTTTTTTGGGGTTTAAAATAAAAAATTTCCCTTTCCCCAAAAAAACCCCCTTAAAAAATTCCCCCCTTTTTTTTAAAAACAGGGGGGGGGGGCGTATTTTTTTCAAACCCCTTATTTTCGTTTTCCTCTTTTTTTTTCCCCCCTTTTTTTTTCCCCCCTCCCCTTTTTTTCCTTTTTTTCATGTTTTGCCCCGGCCGGGGTTTTTTTTTTTCCCCTTCCGCCGGCGCCGGCAAGAAGGGGGGAAATTAAAAAACTCTTAATTCAAAGTGCTTTTGAAATATCTTTGTTTGATCCTCCCCAAAGATTCCCAAGATTCCCAAATGAGCTTCCGCTGAAAAAAAAAAAAAAAAAATCTCGTCTTGTTTTTTTCGTGTTTTTCTTTCCCTTTGTTTTTGTTTTTTGTTTTTTTGTTTTTTTTTTTCCTCTTTTTTTTTCGATTTTTTTTGTTTTTTTTATCTCGAATTTTTCCGCACGATTTTACTGAGGATGTTATGGATGTCTGGGAAAAGTTTTAAATGAATTAGGTTGTTAGGTTTTTTTAATTCAAAGGTGGTTGGGATTTACAGAAATTTGTTTGTTTTATATGGAATATTTTTTTGCTTTTATATAAAAAAAACCCCCTTTTTTTTTTTAAACACTATAAAAAAGAATTTATAAAAAAAAAAAACAAACAATCCAAATAAGGACCTGTTTAAAAAATGGCAAACCCTTTTCTTTCTTTTTAAAAAGGTAGGTTTTTTCCATGTCTGAGCCGCCCGGTTGATCACAGCATGAATAAATTTTTTTTTGTAGTTTTTTTTCATGTTTTTTTGATTGCCTCTTGGAGTGTGAGGTAACGTGGGGGGAGGGTTCCCCCCAGTTTCCCTTTCCCCCCGGAAGAGTTGGCCGGTGTTTTACCTTTTTTTTAGTTATTCATTCTCTCTATTTTTTTTATCCCCCGGGGTTTTGGGACCACAGAAAAACTTTGGAACCTTTTGGGCCTTGGGGGGGGCCGGTTGGACTCGAAAAACTCCGAAACAAAACCTTCAGATTGCCCGGTCCGTGAAGTTCTTGAGTTCCGGGGGAGCTCTAAAAAAACCCATTCGGCCCAACCCCGCCGGCCCCATGGCTAACAAAAACCATTGGGGCATTGCACTTGCCATTAAATGAAGGGGTCCAAAATTTGTCCTGTTTTGCCAAAATTACTGCATTAAGGGCGCGGCTTGCTCTGGACGTTGGCGGCTTCATGGGGGGACGGAGTGGAAAACCCCAACCTACCAACACACACAATTCATACACACACAATATGATTAATACTATATTATATTTACTATAATTTATTATATATTTTTATATATTATATAATCTATGTATGTATGTAATGTTATGTATGTTTATTTGTATGTATGTATGTATGGGCATGTACATATATATAATATAATATCATATTATTAATTATATTATATAATATTATATTTATATATAATATAACTTATATAATTATTATATTAACATATAATATATAATATAATATATATAACTATTATATAATTATAATATAATATATATAAGAATAATATTATATATATAATATAGTTTTTTTAATATGTTGAGTGTTTGTTGGTGGGTGGTGTGTATATATTATTATTATTATATATTAATATTATATATATTATTAACATTCATATTATATTTATATATATATATTTATATTTTATATTTTAGTATAATATATATATATTATATATATATACCAACTATTATATAATTTATAATATATATATTTTATATATATGCACCACAATTATATATTTATAATATTAATATAATTATAATTTAATATATATACTATATAATAATATTTATATAATATATATATATTATATTATGATATATATAATAATAAATTATATTGGCCCCACACCACCCCCAAACACGCACACACCACCCACGCACCCACACCAACCCCAAAAAAACAAACAAACAACACCACCCACCCCACACCCAACACACCCCCACCACCCAACACCCCCCACAACACCCAACACACCCACCAAAAAACACACAAAAAAACCATTTTAATATATATATTTATAATATTTAAATATATTATATATATATATTGATATATTAATTATATTATTTTATTACAATTTATATTATCTTATATCCTTATATAATATATATTATATATATAAATTATATCGTATAATATATATATATAATAATATATATATAATACATACATTAATAAATTAATAACATTATAATATATATATATTTGAGAGATATATTATATTATATCATATATATATATTATATAATAATTTATATATATTATTTATAATATATAAAATATGTATATTATATATAATATCTATATAAAACCCACCACCCACACCACCAACCCCCACACCCCCACAACACCACCACCACCCCCCCCCCACCCACCACCCAACCAAAAAAAAAAAACTGGTTGTTGTGGGGGTTATTGGTTATATTGGGTTTGGATTGATAAGAAATTTTTTAAATACCGAATCGCCCAAAACACAGTTAGATAGAGAGGAAACAGGAATTAAATTAAAACTTTGGAAAAAGGGTTAGGGATAGGGAACAGATTCAGGGGTAAGGAAAACAAAACAAAAAAATCCATTGGGGTAAAACTCTATTCTTGGCGAAAAGAGTTTTTCTCTTCGAAAAAATTAAAAAAAAAAACCGGTCATGGAACATTTAGTTTTAACCCCAAAACACCATTCCCCTAAATATTTAAGTTTAACACATTGATATTACTTCAAGGAACTACGCCAGGAAAGGAGTGTCCCAAAAAATGATAAAAAATCCCGGGTTACATTTTGAATCCCCCCGTGTAAAAATATGGTTTCATAGCCTATTCCAGAAAATGTCAAAAAACCAGGCTCATGTAATTTGAAAGTAATATCTCGGGCCCAGGGATTTTCTCTACCGGCGAATTTTGCATGTGTTTCGAGCGATAAAAAAAAAATGAACACCCCCACACAACACAAACACAAACACCTCCCGAAACGTAAAAAATTGCATATGCCAACGCCACACAAAACACAACATGCAGTTTAAAAAATGTTTATACAAAATTTTATTTTAACACAACTTTGACATCATGTTAATCAGACAATTATAAAAATAAAAAAAATCTAATTTTTTTATTTACGTCTGGGGATTTTCCCCGGGGATTTCCCTTTTAATTGCATGGACTAACTTTTTTTCGGAACAAACCCTGGATTTTATTATTATTTCATTACTTTCATTATAAAAACAAATTTGCAGGAAATCTCTATACATATATATTTAAGTGAAATGCGTGTTGTGTCTGTTATATCTAGCTATTCATTTAATCTATCTAATCTATCTATAAAATTATTATAATTAATATATATATAATATTTTTATATATATTTTTTTAAAATATTTAAAAATTATATTATTATATTATTATATATATATATAAATACATATACACAAAATGTTTAATTTAACCCCTTTAAAATATATCTTTTACATATAAATATATACCCTATATATGTTTTGTTTACACATATAACAAAATATAACACACACAAACTCACCCCCCCACACACACACACACATATATACATACATGAAAAGAAAAAAAAAACAGTTGTGAAATGTACACGTTTACTGTGTTTGTGGCTTGGGTCATATGCAAATAATATATAGTATGGTATATAAAATATAAATTTTTATATATATATATTATATATAATTTATA
>NW_023653769.1:0-4815 GCF_015228065.2 Penaeus monodon
AATATTATATATTATATATATATATATATATATATATATATATATATATATATATATGTATATATTATTAATATATATTTTGTATTTATATACTATTCTGTTTATATTATTATGTACTTCCTTCTTGTTTTACTACATACACACACACAACACACACACACATTTATATATATATATATATATTAATAGATATATATATTATATATATATAATATTATATATATATAATATATATGTGTGTGTGTATGTGTTGTGATGTGTGTGTGTGTGTGTGTGTGTTGTGTGTATGTATTATTATTTAATATATATATTTTAATAATATATATATATATATATATATATATATATTATACATATATCATATATACATATACATATTATATATATATATATATATATATATATATTATATATATATATATATATCATATTATATATATATATATATATATATATATGCAGCTGCACAGAAACTGTCGTTAGAAAATTATGCAAACAATTTTGACACAAACAACGATACTTTTTAAAATATAGTTGTTAACACAAGGAAAATTGTTTGCTAATCCCTTATTTTTCAACAACGCTTGGGTATGTGTGATAAATCACGAAAGTTAGAGGCTATAAATTCGTAAGTAATTTATTATATCGTATAATACTTTGTTACTAATCAGTTAGCTTTCTTATCTTCTTCTAATGTTGGGTCAGTCGTCCATAATACGAGTGCTAGTTTATTGCAGGCGAGTGGACAGTGCTACACACACGCATTATTGGTCTTATATTACCTAATGAGTATTGGCATATTTCTTTTAAGGTCAAAACAAGGAAAAATAAACAGTGTTAATATATTCAAGTCTGATATTTTGTTTTTCCCTCCCCTGATGCCAAAACTTAGTTCAGCGTTTGGTATAAGCCGCCATAACTCGGCTGCCAACGCAACGGCCTTCCTCATATCGAAGATGTTTCCCATGCTTCCACTTTTTCACGATTGGCGAATGTTTTGCCGCATATGTTTTGACACGGCCGCTCACACGTGTGTTCTTTATTTTTGAGATTTTCCGTTCTGGGTGGCTTAGCAGCCAGTGTGATGTCGGGGTATTTTGGGAACAAATTTCGGACAACACGGCTGGTATGGATGGGACATTTTTTTTAACTAAGATAGAAGGGAACATTCCTAGCCGTTTTGAAGGGAAAACATACTCAAGGGTTTCAACATATCTGCTGCCAGTAAATTAACCAGGGCCGAACATCCGTCAAACCTCGTGCATCCACCTAAGCAACCATGCGGTGATTTGGCTACTCCACCTGTTTCGCGATCACATTCCTGGTTTCAAATATTGTTAAATGATAACACTGTATTAGATACAGAAGTAGACATATGAAAATATTTAGCGTTCATTTCTATCAAAACAAATGTCTTTCTTCAAAATATCGAGTGAAGGGAAGTTGAAAATAGGAGGGGAGGGGTGGTGTCGTTACCTACCTGATGCCATACAAACATATCTCGTAGTGTTGGGTGCCTTCAGATTTTTTTTTTCCTAGCCCTAGATTATTGTTATATCTTAGAAGGCTTGTCTGCATATTGCAAGGCATATTCCATCCTTTTTCGGGAATAAGATCATCATGTCACAGTAAATCCATAGAATTTTCCAGAAACGTCTATTCGATACATTACGACTCAGAACGAGACCAATTCGAACCCCAAATACCAACCCCTCCGTAAACATAAGGATTTGTTCGTTATTGAATGTTTCGACACTCCTTCTAACGATAGTTTTCTGCGTAGCTGTACATATAGCTATATTTACAGATAAATGTTGGCTCAAAGAGCTGCTCCCTTTCTGAGGACCGAGATAAATAGGATGTGATTCGATTCTTGGTAGAGGAATATCTGGTGATGGATCAGTTTTATTCAGGTTGCAAAGGAGTCATAAACATAAGCAACACTCAGTATGAAGAACCTCTCCCACATTCTATCCTCCACCTCAATATCCAAAATCCTCCAACACTGGGAAATTCTATGCCTATAATCCTCCACCACCCAGGGAGTGTTCCTCCATTGGCAAACAATTCATCTTTAGATTACAAAGGACATGTAAATCGTTGATTTGTTATTTTTCTAGTATTGAACGTGTGTGATGTCAATCTGTCAATTAATTTTTCTATATGTCCATCTACACACAAACAGACACACATTATTATATACAAATATACATACACGCACACCACAAAACAAACACACACACACACACAACACCACACACACACACCACACACCACACACACACCACATATATATATATATATATCTATATATATATATTATAGATATATATATTATATATATATATATATTGATATGTGTGTGTGTGTGTATGTGTATTTTTATTTGTATGTATATCTATAATATCAAAATGTATAAATATTTACTTATACATAAACATTTTGTGTATCTATATACATATATTTTGAAATGTATATACATACACATACGATTCCTTCTTCCTAAATGAATTTAAGTTTTTTCTGCTATTGATAAAGAGTTGAGCTGCTCCTGATTGTTTCGCATACAGTAGATAAACAGTAACATTTTATATTCTGCATGAGAAGACACGTCATACTGAACATACTACATATCAGTAATCAAATAAGGCCAGTTGATATCCCTAGTATATTCTGTACTTTTAATGGAACCCCATATTCTTTTTCCCCTATGTTGCTCGTCTGGTCTGCCTATGATAACAAAGCGCAAATAATTACAGTTGGTTGCTTTCAACATTTGCTGGCTACAGCTTGGTTCTCGAAGAAAACTTGCTCAATTTATTAACGAAGCGCTGCTTGGAAAATAGTTTTGGTACGAAATGAATATCTGTTTAACAGATATTCAGGCTTCTGAATTGATTTGGTAAAAATACATATATGTGTGTGGTGTGTGTGTGTGTATAAAATTCAGCTCATTCATTTTCTTTTAATAAATGAATACATTAACAGCAAAGGAAATAAAAGTTATAACAAAAATGTAAACCAAACCTGGAAAACATATTAAATACACATCAAGTATCTTTCCAGACTCTATGGTGCAGAATATAAATTTGAAGGAGTTGGTGGACCATAAACTCCACCAAGACCACCCCGAATCTACCGGGCGTGAACCCCCCAAAAATCACCACCGGGAACCACCGCAAATCCTCCCCGGAACCACCCGCCAAATCCGCTGCCGGAACCACTACCCAAATCCACCGCCAATCCCGCCGCTGGAACCACCGCCCAAATCCCCGCCGGAACCACCCGCCAACCGCCGCCGGATCCACCGCCGCCCTCCTCCGCCCCTCCGCCGAAATAAACCCTGTCCCCCCCCCGTTGGCCTCCGCTTGGAGAGCCAGTCTGGAGACAACTCCAAAGGGGCCCAAGCTGAGGGTTTATCTCCTTCCGAAATGTTGACAAAAGTAAACCCTAAAGGGTTGGACGGGGAGGACTGTCCACTTTCGATCACTTTGCTGTCCCTCCTCCCCATCGTCCCTTGTTCAGGAACGTAACCACGCTCTGTTTTGCTTGTGGGGGAACGATGAATGGCTCAGGGCCTTGCTCCCTTCTCAGGAACCGCGGAACCGAATAGGATGTTTGTGGTCGATTCTTGGTGGAGGAAATATTTGGTGGTGGAACCGCTTTCTTCTCTTGCTGTTTGGGAGCGTCATAGACAAATACGTTGGCGTGGAAAGATTATGGGAAACGCCCACAGAACGTCAACATGAAGAACCTCCTCCCGCACTGCATCCTCCTCCCCCCATATCCAGATCCACCACCGCCACCTCCACCCGGAAAAATCCTCCTCCGAAAAACCCCTCTACTTCCTCCAGAGAATTCCCCACCTCCTCCAGAGAATCCGCCCTCCCCCAGAAAATCCTCTGCCCAGAAAGATCCTCCACTTTCCTCCTGAGAATTTCCCCCCCCCCACCAGCTTGGGGGGGAACGTATCTGTCAGGGGCGCGCCCGCCAAAAACGGCCAAAATTTACCCAGATCTGAAAAATTAAAATTATAGGACTAGGTTAAATTAATTAGGGAATTTTTTCCATTCTATGCTTACATTTTCGGCCAGTTTTTATTTCATTATTTATTTAAAAAAATTTTCCCATTTTTTAGACTATGAAACAGAGTTTAACTTTCCACCCAAAGCTTCATTTGGATGTGATACCTAGCTAAGGGGGTTTTAACGTCTTAATTTCACGTTTTCCGTCGCCCGGCCACCCCGACCCCTCCCCTTGCCCCCCACCCAAAAGAAAATCTACAAACTTAAACGGCAATTTTTCCCACTTTAAAAAACCCAAACCCAAAAAAAAAGCGTCCAAGAAAGTATGGATATTTTTGGATTTTTTTTTTTTTTTTAATATAGGAAAATAGTATTAAAATTGGGTATAGATAACGAAATTAAAATAGGGAAATCAATTTATTTACACAAACGCAATTTCCCCACATAAACACCACACAAACGAAACACCCAAAACGCCAAGACGCGTAACACATGCACATGCCAAAGACACACACACCCACACACAATATATATTTTTATTTTTTTTTTTTTTTTTTACATTTTATTTTTAAAAAAAAAAACAAAAAACAAAAACACACCACACCACCACACAACACACACACACACACACAACAAAAAAAAAAATATAATATATATAATATATAATTTAAATTAAATAATAATTATATTAATAATATTAAATACATTTCCCCCCCCAAAAAAAAAATTTTTATAAATTTCAATATTTTTAACACAAAACCAAAACCCCCCCAAAAACAAAAAAAAAAAA
>NW_023653770.1:2500-4814 GCF_015228065.2 Penaeus monodon
ATAGAGAGAGTGAGAGAGAGAGAGAGAGAGAGAGAGAGAGAGAGAGAGAGAGAGAGAGAGAGAGATTTAGGGAGAGTGAAATGCAGAGAGAGGCAGAACGAAAGAGAGTAAGAGAGAATGCAGATATATTGAAGGAGAGAGAATACAAAGATAGAGAGAGAAAAATCATAAGTGAGAGAAAATACAGAAGAACGAGTGAAAAAAATGAAAGAGAGATAACCTGAGGGGAGAGATAAATTAAAGAAGGGAGAAAATAGAGAGATATCAAAGGTGAGAGAAAAGTACGAAGAAAACTGGAGGAGAGCAAAGACGGACAGAGGAAACATACAGAGCGAGAGAGTTAAAGGGGAGACAGAAAGAGCGAGAGAGATTAAGGGGGAGACAGACAGAGCGAGAGTGGAAGTTTAAGTGAGAGAAAGAAACTGAGAGAGCGAAAGCTAGAGAGAGAGAGAGAGAGAGAGGAGAGAGAGAGAGAGAGAGAGAGAGAGGGGGGGATACAGAGAATGAACAGACGAAGATTTAAAGATGAAGCAGGGAAATCTGAGCTCAAAGAGAGTCAGTGAGCACGAAGCAGATTACAAACTACTTTCCTCCCGCCTTCCTGAGATCGCATCATGAACTGCTGGTAAGGAGAGCAACGTTGGTGAAGGCATGGGAAACTGTCATGGTATTGCTTACCTGCAACTTTAAACAGGTATGGATTCATGGAAGTGATTGCTTGAGAGGATGCTTGAAAGAATCTAAGAACAAGCCTAAAAATGAAGCTGGATACGTATATAGCAAGGAATTTAACTTTAAGTTTACGTTCATTTTGATTAAGTTTGTTTGCAAACACTCATGCATATATATATTTTTTTTTCCAGTCTTTCATCTCTAGACCGATGTTTCTCCACCGGGCTGCGAGGATGCTTCTGAGTGGAGGGTTGAAAATAAAACTAATAATAATTTGATAAAAATTGAGAGTACAAACATTGAATCGTACATTATAATTCTGGAATATTATACGCCACTGAAAGTGTGGAACAACACAAGGTTTGAATAAATATTTAGACCTTGGAACGAAACATGAAAACGTCAACAAACGTTTGAAAACTGACGTGTTTCGAGCCAAGCTGCCAGCTCATGTTCAGTACAGGTATGTATAACGAGGTGGCTGCCTGGAGCCTGGGCCGCCTAACAGTAACGGTTCTTACTTCTCTAAGGTGACTTATAGCCTTTTAAGCAGGGGTTCGGTTGCCCAAGAATTTTTCCCGCGAGCCCAGGAACTCCACTGTTCGCTGTTTAAAACGACCGCTAAAGTGTTGTTGCTCCGCAAGAATGGCTTTACTGAGCGTCAAGCCTAAATAACTCAAGTATTTACCACAAGAAGTGTATTAACTCAATATATTTACCGTAGCAACAATTCTCCTGGATGCATATACATTTCCCCTCAACAGTGACACACACTTCTGAGGGGCAACTCTGACACTGGCGAGCTATCAAACAACCCAGACACAAAATAAATAGACATTACTAAAAGATTAAAATGCTAGCACTGATATACCTATTTCCATATACAATTATATAAAGTTGACAATAAAATTCACTAAATACAATATCAACAAAGTATGTCAATAAATGCTGAAAATTACCTCTGACTTCAAAAACTGTTGGCTGGCATATTCTTTTCCATACAATAATGATAATAACAAATAACAAAGATGCAGATTGTAATGATGATGATAACAACAACAATAGTACCACTAACAATAGCAACAACAACAACAACAATAATAATAATAATATAATAGTAATAGTAATAATAATAAATAATAATAATAATAATAATAATAAATATAATAATATTAATAATAATAATATAATAATAATAATAATAATAATAATAAATAATAAAAACAACAAATTATTATTATCATTATTATTATTACTTATTATTATGTTATTATCAATATCATTATCATTATCATTATCATCACTATTATTATTAACATCATCATCAATATCATTTTCAATGTCATTGTTAATGTCATTATCATTGTCACTGTCTTTGACATTGTCGTATTATTTTTATTGTTGCTTTTATTATGTTACTGCCATTATTATTCTGTTAGATGATGATGATGATGGTGCTGGTGATAATACCAGTGATTATAATTCTTATTTTCTTATTAGTATTACTACCGCTACTACAAATATTTTTATTATCATCATTATTATTGTTACTATCATTGTTATTATTATTATCATTATTTTATCATTATTGTTATTATTTTAATAATAATAATAAATTAATATAAATATAAATAGTTATAAT
>NW_023653771.1:0-4814 GCF_015228065.2 Penaeus monodon
CACTTCCCCCTCACCTCACCCACTCTCTCACACTCACACCTCCACACCTCCCCCACTCACACTCTCACATGACAACACTCACAAACTAACACCTCACACCTCCTTCACACACAACACACACACACACCACACAAACACACACACACACACACACACCACACACAACAACACCCACACACCCCCTTTTTCTCTCTCTCTTCTCCTCGTCTCTCTCCTCTCTCTCTCCTCCCCTCTTCTCTCTCCTCTCTTTTCTCTCTCTCCTCTCTCACCCCACACACACACCACACCACACACACACACACACACACACACACACACCACACACACACAAACACACAACACCACAACCACACACACCCCAACACTCTCACTCACTCACACTCCATTCCCCACACTCTCATCAAACACCCACTCTCACACTCACACACTTCAAAAACCACACACTTTCACCCTACACACCCACACACTCACACAACCACACACACTCACCACACTCACAACATCACACACCAACACACAACCAACCAACCACACACACACAACACACACACCACACACACACCACACACACACCCCTATATAATAAACTCAATTGCTGCACATAATCATATATCTAACTAGTCTAGTAACATCTTTGTGTGGTGTGTGTGTGTGTGTGTGTGTGTTGTTTGTGTGTGTGTGTGTGTGTGTTGGGGGTTTTTGGTGTGTGTGTGGTGTGTGTGTGCGGTTGCGTGCGTGCGTGTGTCTGCGTGCGTGTGTGCGTGGCGCGTGTGTGCTGCGTGCGTGCGGGGTGTGCGCGAAAAATTGTTGGGCCTCATGACAAGGGAAAAAAGATGATAAAATTTATGATTACGTCATTTCTGTAACTCTCAATAAATTTTCATTTCCTTTTTGGTTTCAATTCCCAAGGTTATTACTTTGGGAAAGGGGTATATAATATATATATATATATATTATATATTATATAATAAAAATTATTATAATATATTATATTTAAATTTTAATTTTTTATATATATACATATGCATAACAAACAATTAGTTTTGTAATTATAAATAATATGTATAATATATATATATATATAAATTTTATAATATATATATATATAAAAAATTTTTAAAAAATTAAATATTAAAAAATTTTTTATTTAAATTTTTTTTTTTTTTTTTTTTTTTTTTTTTTTTTTTTTTTTTTTTTTTTTTTGGGGTGAAAAATTATGTTACGGTGGGAAAAATAATTAATTTATTTTTGTTTTGAGTTTATATAGGGTAGGTAGTTCCCTTTTATGGAGATTGGGGGGGATTTTTTAATATTTTTATTTGGGTTGAACAATGTTGGTGGTTTTTAAAATGGGGCCAAATGGCAAAATTTTTGAAGTTTTTTGAAGGGAATTAGATTAGGTTAATTTACAAATTATTAAATAGGCAAGTGAACAACAAAATCGTGCATGCGATTGCGTGTATATACAAAGCATGGGGTATGTGCTTAATAAAATATATATATAATTATATATATTATAAAATATATATATATATTATATATATTTTATATATATATATATATATATATATTTTAGAATAGGGGATGTTGTATTGATAAGCACTGCATAATTTGTGTTTATGATGATTTGAATAATTTTAGGTAAATTTAAACTTAGATACATGAAATTTGGAAGAATATAATTGCCCATTTGATTTGGGGGAAACCTAATCATTTTTTCAAGCGATAATTAGAAAAATATTCCTAAAAGTTTAACCCCTCTCATAAAACTTATAATTATATAAGAATACAACATGAACTACAATTTAAATATATTGTACACGGGGTCACTATAATCCCCACTAAAAAAAAAAAAAAAAAAAAAAAAAAAAAAAAAAATAATAAAAAATATATATAATATATATTTATAAAATATTATCTATATTCATTTATATTAATTATATTATTATTATTATTTATATTATATATATATCTATATATTTTTTATATATATAAATTTCTTCTCCCGGTCCCCTTTTTAAATTTATTTTCTGTTTGGGGCTCTTGGGTATTCGGGGTTTCCCCCTTCCTTTCGGGGGAATTCCTTTACCCCTTTTTCTTCCTCTTTTTCCCTTCCCCCCTTTTGGGGCTGCTTTTCCCCCCCTCCTCCTTTTTGTAAGTCCTGCCAAGAATTCATCTTCTGGTTAAATTTCCCCTTTTTCTCGTCTCCCCCCTCTCCTGCGTTGCTGTCATCTCCCAGCTCCCCCCGCGCGCGTTGTCTGTTTTTTTTTTTTTTTTTTTATTTTTAATTTTTTTTTTATTTTTTTTTTTTCCGCACTCCGCCGGCGATGCGTGTGTGTTGATGCCCCCAGCCTCGCATCGCGATTGGTGTTGCCTGCCTGTTTGTAATTTTGGAAAAATTGCCTGTCGTGAAGTTCCTTGGGGAAAGGAACTTCCCCCCCTCAATTGCCGATTTCCCCTTTGGTGGGAAGCCCCCAAGTCATGCGGGTTCCAACCCCGATAATAGAGAAAATGTTCCAAAAAAGTCCCCACCGGGCACTCTCCATGGAAGGAACGGGGGCCCCTCCCACGTCTCACTCCAAAACTCCAAAATGAAAACTAAATTAAATATCATGCTGTGACCACGGGCTCCAAAAGAATCTACCGGAAAAAAAAAAAAAAAAAAAAAAAAAAAAAAAAAAAAAAAAAAAAAAAATATTATTTTTTTATTTTATATATAATATTTTTATTATATTATATTATATAAATTTTATTATATTATTTTTACTATTTTTTAAACATATACATATACAATATATGTTTTATATCTATTTATATATATTAATATAATTTTAAAATTTATATTATAATAATTTTTTATATTTTATATTATTTATATTATATATTATATTTTAATATCCCCTTCCAAATAAAAGACCCCTGGGAAATTGAAACTCACAGGGAAAATTTTAATTTTTGAGAGTTCAAGAAAAGACCCGTAATCTGAATCTTTTTCATCTGTTTTTTCCCTCTGTCTGGCACCAAATAATGTTCGCGCACACCCCCCAGCACGACGCACACACGCCGCACGCACACACGCACGCACGCCAACGCACCACGCACACACCACCACCACACAACACAACACACCACACAAACCACACCAACACCACACCCACACACACACACCCACACAACACACACACACAAAGATGATATAAAAGACATAGATATAGAATATTTTTTGTTTGCATGCATATTGAGTAATATTATATATGTGTGTGTGGGTTTTTGTGTTTTGTGTGTGTGTGTGTGTGTGTGGGGGGTGTGTGTGTGTGTGTTTTGTTGTGGTGTGTGATTTGGGGTGAGTGTGTGTGAGTGGTGTGAGTGTGTGTGAGTGGTGGGGGGTTTTAAGTGGTGTAAGTGTGTGAGTGTGGTGGGTGTTGGGTGAGGTGGGGATTGAGTAGAGTGTGAGTGATGGAGTGTGATGATGAGAGTGTGTGTGTGGTGTGTGTGTGTGTGTGTGTGTGTGTTGTGTGGGGTTGGTGGTTGTGGTGTGTGTGTTTTGTGTGTTTTTGGGTGTGTGTGTGTGGGGTGGAGGGAGGAGGGGGGGGGGAGGGGGAGAGAGAGGAGGAGGAGGAGGGGAGAGAGAGTGTGTGTGTGGTGTTGTGTGTGTGGTGTGGTGTGTGTGTGTGTGTGTGTGTGTGTGTGGTGTGTGTGTGTGTGTGGGGGGTGGAGGTGTTAGTTGTGGTGTGTTCATGTAAAGGTGTGGTGTGTGAGTGTGTGGAGTGTGTGGTGTAAAGGGTGGATGGAGGAGGTGTGGTGAGTAAAGGTGTGTGTGTGTGTGGTGGTGAGGTGTGGGGTGGAGAGGGAGGAGGGGGGGGGGGGGGGGGGGGGGGGGGGGGGGGGTTTGGGGTGGGGTGTGTGTGTTGTGTTTTGGGGTTGTGTGTGTGTGGTGTGTTGTGTGTGTGTGTGTGTGTGGTGTGTGTTGTGTTTTGGCTGTGTTGTAGTGTTTGTGGGGTTGGTTTTGTGTTTGTGTTTTTTTTCCCCCCTTCTTTCCCAAAAAAATTTTGGGGTGGTTTGTTGTTTGGGGTTTTCGGTTTTTGTCTTTAAAATTTTCCCCCATTCTGTTTTCTGTGCCCAATGGGTTACATCTAAATTCATGGACATCATAGATTACCTATCTGCTTTTCCATATTAGGACCAGCATTTGTGTACTTAATATTCCCCCCATCATCTTTTCTCTGAATTGGACAAAGATTGGGGTTTTGTAGATACCTTATTCTTGAAATTTTTTACCTGTTGCCAAATACCCAGAAAAAAGCCCACTTTCCTTTGCTTACACATTCTTAACACATTTGTACTTTTACTTTTTGGGAAAAACAGCTGTCACAAATAATTTCAAGTCTGCATCATGAAAAAAACCTTATTCTATGTAAAAGGACCCGAAAATTTTAAATTGAAAGTGTTTAAAATAAAAACTAACCTAACTGTGAAAAAATATCCAGTCCCTGATATTGCTTTAAAATTTTAGGTAATCTGAAATCATCTTTGGCATCTTTGGAATTAGCTTTTTATTTCTTCCAACTTTTTGTTAAAACGTTTTTATGCAAGGACTTTCCATGTTACTCATTATTTTCCTTTTTACTCAATTCAGTCCAAGTCTCTCTCTCTTTTCACCCCCCATGTACCCTTGCACTAGCTAGCTAGTATCCCGTCTTATTTTTTTTTTGTGTGTGTACAGTGGGTAAGTAAAAAAATTTTTTTTTTCCCGTTTTCATTTCTGCCTTTTCTTCCCTCTCCCCCTGTTTTTCCTTTCCACCCCTTATTTTGTT
>NW_023653772.1:2500-4813 GCF_015228065.2 Penaeus monodon
TAAAAAATAATAATAAATAATTATTTATTATTAAATGATAAGAATAGTATAGTAGTAGTATAGTAGTATCAATAACCAAAAAATTTAATGATAAAAATAATAATAATAACGATAACAGTAACAATAAAATGATAACAATAACAATAATAACGATATCATTAACAATAATAATGGTGACAATTACAATAATAACGATGACAATAATAGTAATATGATGATGATGATGATGAATGATGATGATGAGATGATGATGTTTATAATATGATAGATGATGATGATGATGATGATGATGATGATGATGATAAATGATGATTATGATAATGATAATGATAATCCTATTCATAATAATAATAATAATGAAAATAATAATGATGATAATAATAATAATAAGTAATGATAAAAATAATAATATAATAATGATGATAATATTAAAGACAATAATAGTCATAGTGATGATGATAATAATAATAATAATAATGATAATAATAACAATAATAATAATAATAATAATAATAAAGATACCAAAAACACTAATAATGATAACAATAACACTAATAATGATAAAAATTACAATAACATGATAACAATAACAATAATAATGATGGACAATAATAGTAATGATAATGAGAGGGATGAGGATAGGATGATGATGATGATGATGATGATGATGATGATGATGATGTGTTTGATGAGTGATGGTGATGGTGATGATAACAACATTAATAAAAATGATATTCAGACTAAAACTTTACAGTTTTAGTTCTGGGCGTCTTGAAGTTTTTTAATTACGACTCGTCAGGCAGAGCCATCCATCTTGATTCTCACCAGCTGGCTTGGATGATAAATGGAAATAGGCGACTCACCGGGGCCGGCTTGACGTGTGTCTTCCGCAGCTCGGAGTCAGCGGCAGATGTGTTTTCCTTTAACACGACCCTCCGAAATAAGCGTAAGATCAACGGCAGTAAAATGTGTTGAGATGGCCTGTTATCTGGAGAGGGTGTGGGGCCCTGTGCCTGGTTTTAAATTTATTGCGCCGCGTGTGTGTGTGTGTGTGTGTGGTGTGTGTGTGTGTTTTTATATGCATGTGGGTTACTGTGTTCGTGGCTGTGTGTGTTTGGGTTTGTGCGGTCTGTGACTCTGAATACCTCTAAGGCAGGAAAGTTATATACGTGCGAATGTGTCTGTGTTATGCAAATATATGCATGTAATAAAGCAAAGCATGATATAACGAAGTGGGTTCCGTATAATATGTAAATTCTACCCTCTAAATTCAAACAGAATCCATTGAAATATGTAGAAAGCAAAACATACAGAAGCTAAAGAGTCTACTTTCCCTGCGGCCCGAAAGTAATGAAAACGTTACACTAGGAATCATTGAAAGGTTCAGACTCTTAGACTCCTAATTAAATGCAATGGGAAAAAAAATAACACATTGCAGCGAATTAGAAGTAATTTTGATCCACAGACAAACATTTAGCCAAGAGTTCGAAGTTCAAACAACAATTCAAGCATCAATCAAGGTTCTAAGTGGCTCGAGCAGCTCCCTCTGAGACGTTTTTTCTTTAAAGGCAAAGATCCTATTTGCTGAACTTTAATGGTCTTTCACATTATTGAGAATCTGGCGGAGTCCATGGCCCGTCACACACACAAAAGTAGGGTGGATGGAATTGCATCCAAATGTCTTTGAAAGTGTATTCAAAATCCATTAACTCCAATGTTTATTACTAATAAGCGTTGGTCATTATACATAAATTGCCTGTCTTTGTCAAAAATTATTAAAAGTTATTATCTATGGTTTTTCGTGGCCCGAGCTAAAGATAACAGTTTTTACAGTTCCAATTGCTCTTCTTTGAGGAAAACTTAATATTTTAAGCAATGTTGTTAGTATTGAGCAAAATATTGTAATATTAAAAAAAAAAAAAAAATCGATTTTAATGTCTCATATTAGCTGTCAGTGAAAGAATTTCCAAATTCCAGAAGCCCGTGACATGGCTTCGTTACAAAAAACTAATATTCAATGCAGAATACTGGATACCAATGCATTAAATACCATAGAAAATGCAGTCCACGCACCATAACGATGTACCAGGTAGGACTGTGGGGGAAAACATACATATATATATATATATATATAATATATATATATATTATATATATATATATATATATATATATATATATTTATATTATAATATTTTAAAATATATATATATATAATTATATATATATAATATATATATATATTTTTAATTTTATAAAATATATTTATAATATATTATATTATATATATATTATATATATATATATTATTAT
>NW_023653773.1:0-4813 GCF_015228065.2 Penaeus monodon
GGGGCCATTTTAAAGCAAAGGCACCATAAATAAGGAGTCAAATGTGAAAGTTCACATACCTTCTGTTTTGAACTATCCATAGTTTACCAGTGTTTGAAATACTTTCAACTCAATTTTACTTGATTTCTAAGCAAATTCATGAAGTGTTGATACACAAAATAGCTAAACATTAATAAAAAAATTCTGAAAGTTGTGACAACAAGCAAGTCTCTAAACAAGAGAAATTTTACCTGTCCAGTCCTGGATTCCCTTATCCTTTTCAGCATCGCCATAAAATTTGCCAGCTGCCCACTTGAGGGTCCAAACTCCTTCCCCTTGTGTGCAGACTGAACCCAATTTTTCTCCCAATCTGCAAGAAAAAGAAATGCATCTTCAGGACTCTTCACACTTGATCATCAAGAGATATTACAAATCACATGACGTTGTGACATGCCACTATCACATAAATAGTGATGAAGACACATGAATTGTGGCAACGCCTTCACAGAAAAAATTCTGTACTTGACCAACTTGCGGCATAAATAGCTATATTTTTAAGCAACTAATATTTCCAACTTTAAAATTTCATTATAAAGCCTTAAACGTCGTCAACTACTATACAATCACTACATAAACATACAAGCATTCCTTTTTACAATTAATATCCGAGGGTTAAATCTGTAATCACCGGTCATATTAGCCGGGCCTGCCCAATGACGACCATTTAACTAAGTAATTCAACAAATTATTAAGGATTTTTATATAAATATACAAGCTTACCGGGGCTGTCGAATCTTTCTTCGAAAAATACTTTAGATTCCACTAGGGCAACCCAAATAGGGCAAGAAAAACCAGGTCTTCATGGTTCCGTCTTCGCTCTTGACTGTCACTCGAGTAAGTCCCCACCTTCACTGCTCCCCGACGGTCGACTGCCGCAGATTTTGCTAGGAAGCTGATACAAGTGGAGAACGCCGATTGGTTGTCGCGGCAGAGGATCATAAGTGATGTAATTTTGTGAACAAATAGATTCAGATCTCTTTATAAGTGCTCTTCGAAGGAGTATGTGATGTTTCTCTTTTTAGTTGAACTCTTATGTTGAAGGCATTGGCTATGTTCGTGTACGTTGGAATTATCATAAATTGTAATTTCTTGCTTTAAACATCGATTTCTTTCCCTTGGATACCAGTGAAATGTACACAGTAGCTAAATCTCCACGAGGAAGTACGGTCCTGATTCTGTCATCTATGATATAAACATAGGCGTGTTGTTTTCTAACTTGGAGAAAGCTGTTTGGGTTTTAAACTCCCTCACATGGACGTCTGTGATTGGTTAGGGTTATGTCATGGATGTCGCTGATTGGCCCAAGTATTTGTTTTGGTCCGACGTAAGAGCGGAGGGGATCTAAAGCAGAATAACCAATGCCAAAGTACTATTTCCAAATATATTTACCATTTGAAAGTGAGAAAATTCCTTACACCATTGAAATATCCACATCGCTTTTCTCTCTGTAATCATTTTCTTGTTCATTCATTGCATGGGAGTCGGTCTGATTTCAAATGAGAGAGGCCTAACAAGGTAACCAATTGACGACTAAAATCGGATAAATTAGTGCGTCCACACTTAACACGTAATTGACTCAATTCATTGCAAAATAAAATGCCTCTCGAAATTCATTAATTATATTGTCAGTTGGAAAAGTGATCTCAGTATATGATGATATAGGCTAGAGAAAGAGTCAAGTCATGGACAGATCTATAGAAATGAGTCACACTTTTACTGAATATGTCTAAGACTCATTTAGGCAATAGGTTATAGTTAGGAAATTACATAAATTGGATTTTTACCCGTAAGTACACTCTAATAACTATTAATTGGTAAATATATATTGTGTAGTATTGTTTATGTAATTATTTATTGATTGATAGAAAGTTTGTAGATATTTAGATAATATTTTATTTTCACATAATCATCCAACCTTGCAATTATCAATCCCTCTTTCAAATATCCACACTGTGCTATGTGCAAATTTCTTGTTACTTTAATTTTCAATGATATAAATGCAAGTATTGGTGGTGGGGTTGAAGTGACTGCACCCTCTTAAGGCAAAGTTCAAATTACTCCAGCCACAAACATCACCATATGATCCTTAAACCTTGCTAACCAGGATGCTTTGCCCCCAGGCCTCCATCTGATCACCACATTTTCCCTTTTGGACACACTGCTCCATCAACTTATTCTCTGCGCTGGATTTGTCTTGCATTATTTTTCTTAATTTCTAAACTTTTTTTTGGTTGATGTTACCGAGAGCGATGCATAGAGATAGGAGGAAATGGACACTATCATCTTATAGAGCATAAGAAATAGAGTAATAAACAACACAGGTACATCTGCAGTGGCCTCATATTTACTGAGAAATGATGAAAATATTCTCTGTATGTCACTGCTCAGAGAGTAAAACCCCCCACACAGCCAGAGTTGTTAATGTTGTGTTTTCCTTAATTTGGCATGATGTGTTAATAAAATATACAAACTTCCCTAGGCTATCGAATCTTTCTTCAAAAAATACTTTAGATTCCACTAGGGCAACCCCAAATAGGGCAAGAAAAACCCAGGTCTTCATGGTTCCGTCTTCGCTCTTGACTGTCACTCGAGTAAGTCCCCACCTTCACTGCTCCCCGACGGTCGACTCCTGCAGATTTTGCTAGGAAGCTGATACAAGTGGAGAATGCCGATTGGTTGTTGCAGGGGCTTACCTCCCTGTCAAGGGAATAAATAGATGGTAGGAAGGGTTAGGTTTGGAATTTTGGGTCTGCATGATAGCCTGCTTTTTGGACTTCATCTCTGGAGGGTGCATCGCTCTCAGTAACAAATACTATTTTTTTTTTGCCTGCACAAATCATTTTATTTATCATTGAGATTAATTTTTCTCTTTGATTATGATAGTTTTATTACATATTTCTGTAAATGTATACCAAAGTATTATGTGTTGCACAATTTTCAGTATTTGTTACTGAAAGCAATGCACTGTCCAGAGACAAGGTTCAAAAACCAACATAAGCAAACCTAGCATCCAAACCTAATCATTCCGACCCTCTACTTCTTCCCTAGACAGTGGGGCTAGCCCCCCTGTATACTCCTTTATTAGCACTTCATGCCAAATTATAGAAAACTGACATTAAGAACTCTGTGAGGATGTAGGCATAGTCTCTGAGCATGATATGCAGAGGATATTTTCATTTCATGGGAATATGGGGATGAAGCAGATGTACCTGTGTTGTTTATTACTCTATTTTTTTATGCTGTATAAGATGGCAGGGACCATTTACCTCTATCTCTGTGTCACTCTCGGTAGCATTAACCCACTTTCTTATCAACCTGTGGAGGAAATACCATTGATGAAAAGTGTCTTATTTTCTCTCATATTATCCATAACAGTTACAGTTTACCATATGACTGTGTGAAACTGAAACTATACCTTTAGATATATGTTTTGCATTATTTCAGCTTTTAGACATGCATATTGTTCAAGATGAATCATAAATTCAATCAGTAACATGGAATTTTATGACACTGTATTATTTTATATATATATATATATATATATATATATATATATATATATATATATATATATGATATTGATATTGATATTGATATTGATATTGATATTGATATTGATATTTGATATAATATATATATATATATTTTATATATATATATATATATATATATAGATATATATTTTATTATATATATAGATATTACATTATATATATATGTATATATATATATATATATATATTATATGTATATATATATGTATATATATATATATTTTATATATTATATATATATATATACATATATATATATACATATATATATAAAATATATATATTATATATATATATATATATACTATATATATAATATATATATATATATATTACATATATATATACATATAATATATAATATATATATTACATATATATATTAATTAAATATATATATATATAATAATATATAAAATATATTATACATAAATATATATATATATATATATATATATATATATATATATATATATATATATATATATATATATAATACAGTGTCATAAAATTCCATGTTACTGATTGAATTTATGATTCATCTTGAACAATATGCATGTCTGAAGCTGAAATAATGCTAACATATATCTAAAGGTATAGTTTTCAGTTTCACACAGTCATATGGTAAACTGTAACTGTTATGGATAATATGAGAGAAAATAAGACACTTTTCATAAATGGTATTTCCTCCACAGGTTGATAAGAAAGTTGGGTTAATGCTACCGAGAGTGACACAGAGATAGAGGTAAATGGACACTGCCATCTTATACAGCATAAAAAATAGAGTAATAAACAACACAGGTACATCTGCTTCATCCCCATATTTACCATGAATGAAAATATCCTCTGCATATCATTGCTCAGAGACTATGCCTACATCCTCACAGAGTTCTTAATGTCAGTTTTCTATAAGTTTGGCATGAAGTGCTAATAAAGGAGTATACAGGGGGGGCTAGCCCCACTGTCTAGGGAAGAAGTAGAGGGTCGGAATGATTAGGTTTGGATGCTAGGTTTGCTTATGTTGGTTTTTGAACCTTGTCTCTGGACAGTGCATTGCTTTCAGTAACAAATACTGAAAATTGTGCAAAACATAATACTTTGGTATACATTTACAGAAATATGTATAAACTATCATAATCAAAGAGAAAAATTAATCTCAATGATAAATAAAATGATTTGTGCAGGCAAAAAAAAATAGTATTTGTTACTGAGAGACACCC
>NW_023653774.1:0-2500 GCF_015228065.2 Penaeus monodon
TTTCCCCTTTTCCTCCTGCTCTTCCTCTTCTTCCCTTTTTCACCTTTTCCTCGTCATCGTCAATTTATTTTCCTTCTTCTCATTCTTCTCTTTTCTTTTTTCCCCCCCTTCTCCCCCTATTCCCCCCCCCCTTTCCCCCCCTTCCTCCTCCTCCTCCTCCTCCTCCTCCTCATTTTCATCTAGAAAGAAATGATAGAAGGAAGGGAAAAACAAAAATTAAAATTGGGAAAAAGAAAAAAAGAAAAAGGGATGAAAAAAAAGGAAAAAAAAGGAAAGGAAAAAAGAGAGGAGGGGAAGACAATATTGGAGATAATGACGCGGAGGGGGGGAAAAAATGGAGGGGAAAAAGAACCCGCGGAAAGAGAAGGGAGTGCTAAAAAAGGGGGAGGGGGGAGGGGGGGGAAGGGGGGGAGGGGGGGCGAGGGGGGGGAGGGAGGGAAGTGGGGGGAAGAGAAGGAGGGGGAAGAAGGAAGAGGGAAGAGGGGGGGAAGGGAGCGAGCAGCGAGCAACGAGAGACAGGGTAATGGCACTGAACTATTTTTTAGGCCAATTTTGATGGGGGTTCTTTTTTTTGGTTGTTTGGGCTCGCGGGAAAGGGGGGGCGGGGGGAAAGAGGGGGGGGGGAGAAGGGGGGGGGGGAAAAAAGGAAGAGGGAGGAGGAAGAAAAGGAAGAGAGAGAAAGAGAGGAGAGAGAAGAGAAAAAAGAAAAAGAGAGAGGGGAGAGAGAGAGAGGGAGAAGAAAAGGGGGGGGGGGGGGGGAAAAAAAAAGGGGGGAAAAAAAAAAGGGGAGAGATAAAAAGGGGGGGGAAAACCTTCCTTTCCTGCCCCTCTCCACCAAGTGTCGGTATGTGTATGCATATATATGTGTGTGCGTGTGCGTGTACATGTGTGTGTGCGTGTGCGTGTGCGTATTAAGAGCATATTGCGTCCGCCGAAAGGAGTGGGCGTTATCGTGCCTGCTGGGGGGGGGGGGGTAGAAGAGCGAAAGGCAATAAAGGAGGAATAGAGAAAGAAAAGTAATGATTCTTTCGAAGAAGAGAGAGGAAGAAGAAGAGGAATGATGAGCAGAATAGAGAGAAGAAGGAAAAGAAGAAGAAGGGTAATAATAATAATAATAAAATGTAAAGAAATTAAAAAATATAAAAAATAAAAATAAATAAAAAATAATATAATAATAAAAATAAATAATAAATAATAATAATAATAATAAAAATATAATATAATATGAAAGGGAAAAAAGAAGAAAAGAAAGAAAAGATAAAGAAGGAGATGAATGGAGGGGGAAGAGAAGGGGAAGGAGAAAAAGAAGAAAAAAAAAAAAAGAAAAGAAAAATAAAAAGAAAAGGGGAGGAGGGGGAGAGAAAAAGAAGAAAAAAAGAAGAAAAAAAAGAAAAAAAGAAGAAAAAGAAGAAAAGAAGAAAGGGGAGGAAAGGAGAAGGGGGAAGGGGAAGGAGAAGAAAAAAGGGGAAGGGGAAGGGGAAGGGAAGGAAAGGGGGAAGGAGAAGAAGAGAAGAAAAAAGAAGAAGAAGAAGAAAAAGAAGAAGAAGAAGCAAAGCAGAAGCAAAGGGAAGCGAAGGGAAGGAGAAGGGGGAGAAGGAAAGGAGAAGGAAAGAGGGGAGGGGGGAAAGGGGAACAGATTAAATTGCTTTCCTCTTTAAAGGCATCAATATTCATTCTTCTTTTGCAAGCCGTTAATTAAGTATCTCGTCCGCCTTCATTAAGATCCGTGATAATGGAATCGATGATGAATACTGATGATTTTGATAATTACTGCGGTGTAATTTTTGTGATAACGATGGTGATAGGTATGGTAATGAATGTGATAGCGATGGTGATGATAATGATGATAGCAATCTTGAAAACACGAACGGTAATGATGAAGATAATCGTGATGTTAACGACTCACGCACGCACGCACACAGACACACACACCACACCAAAACACACCACACACCACACCAGAAAACACAACACCACACACACACACCAACCCCCCAAAACACACACAAAACCAACACCACAACACACACACCAAATAAAAAACATAAATAGAAAAAAATAAAATTAAAAATTAAACAGGAAAAGAAAAGGGTTAGGGAGTCTTTTCGAAAGCTGTTCTGTTTTTCTCGGGGCGGTTTTTATGGTTATTGAAAACTTTCGGAGCTCTCTTGCTTATCGTGGGACGGAGGGAGAGCGCCGGTCTCTCTCTCTGTCTTCTCTTCTCTTCCCTCTCTCTCTCTCTCTTTTTTTTCTCTCTCTCTCTCTTTCCTCCCCTTTTCTCTCCTCTTCCCCCCTTTCTCTCTCTTTCCTCTCTCTTCTCCTCTCTCTCTCTCCCTCTCTCTCCCCTCCCCTCCTCTCTCCCCTTTCTCTCTCTCTCTCTCTCTCTCTCTCTCCTTCCCTCCTTCCCACCCACCCACACACCCACCTTCCCTTCATTCCTCCCTTCCTCTCTCTCCCTTCCCTTGCCCCCCTAGCTACCCTCTTTCTCTCTCCTCCTCTC
>NW_023653775.1:0-4813 GCF_015228065.2 Penaeus monodon
TAAACAATAAGTCATTGTCTGTTTAGAACGGTAAACCCAATTATTTTCTTTTTAAAATGGAAAACCCAGTATTTTTTACCTTCTACATTTTTCCCGGTTTCTTCATAAATTAAAGGGTTTAACCCTTTTGGGGTCATTCCAATTTTTAACACCCAAAGTATGAGGAATAAAGCCCCCCAAACCTTTAAGGGAAAAGTGGGAAATGTAAAAAAAAATGTGCAAAAGAAAAGAGAAAAATGAAAGGAGAGAAGAAAAATTTAATAATTGTTTTCTTTTTTCGCAAAAAAATGTTCAAAACGATGAAATTGTATTTTATTCAACATAATTAACCTTTTGGTTCGGTTTAATGTTTAATTTGATTTTGTGTGTAATGCTGTTTACTGAAAAATCCATATAGTTCCCTTTACATTCAGAAAGTGACGAAAAAAGGGGTTCTTTTAAACCCGACAAAATAGTAAGTGGCCGGGGGATGAAACTTGCACCCCCTTTACAGTGTTTAGTTATTTAAAAAAAAATAAAAAATAAATAAAAATAAATAATAATAATAAAAATGAAAATTTATATTTTTATTATTATATAATTATTATTATTTTTCTATTATTATTATTATTATCTTTATAAATAAATAAAATGATGAAACGAGCAGTTCATCTCGCTCACTATTTTTGTCGTTTATGAATTTTTTATTTTCCTTCTTTTTGGTCAGTACACTTTTCTTGATATGGATGTGAAACTAATATAGTGACTTTTTCAGTAAACAGAAAATGTTACACTATAAAATCAAATTAGAACATTAACCGAACGCAAAACCGTGTTAGGGTTAATGTGAATAAAAACATACACATTTCATACAGATTTTGAAACATTTCTCGCGCAGAATACATAGTATATACTGGACAATATATAAGATTTTTTTCTCTCTCTCCTTTTTCCATTTTCTCTTTTCTCTTGCATTATTTTTTACTTTTTCCCTTTTCTTTTATTTTTCTCTTCTTAGAGGTTGGTGGGCTTCAGTGCATCGACAAATTTAGGGGTGCTATAATTTTGGAGACATCTTACCAGTTTAATTTATGAAGAAAAAACGGCAATAACTGTAGAAAAGGGAAGACAAATACTGGGGGTAGCCATTTTTTAAAATAAGAAAAATATTGTTATGCAAAACCGTGTCTAATCCCCGAGACAGAGGTGACGTGTTCATGTATTTTTAAATTTTCCTCCAAACCAATCCCACTCTCTTTTAGCATCATCTATTAGCTGTTGCGGGGTCCTTTCATAAGCCGTTCCCAAACATTGACAATATTCACCCAAACATTTTCCATCGGGATTGAGCCACATGCTCGCTTGGCCCCCGAAGGACCTCAAGGTGATTTTGGTCATGGAACCACTGAGAACTGCCCTAGACGTGTGTGTAAAGCAGTTATCCTATACGAAAATTATTTCTAAAGGCCCAAATCATGGCAGCGTACTGATAGATTTTTTTTTTTTTTTTTACAATTTTAAATGTAACTGTCTAAACTGTATTTCCCCCGTTTCAGTGTTTTTCACCATCATGCAGAAAGATCCTGTGTATCACTCTTATACTCTATTGCAATTTCTCCACATATTGCTGGGCGAATTGGAGGCGACGTTGGCGAGGGTTGTTTGTTAAAACGTTTTCTTCACCGTGTGGCCTGTTCCCAAGAGCAATAAGTCTTCATTAACTTAGCTGTATTGATGAACCATGGCGGTCGTTTGCGTGTCTTGCTCCTCCCACCGTATCTACCTGTATACTGTCGTACGAGATACCCAGCTCTCTGAATATATCACTGTTACAGAAATCACTATCCCTCATCCCCCATGATGCGGTCTCTGTTTGCAATTTCAGCTTCCCTTGTGTTAGCTTAAGAGCCTCGTTTTCACCTCCGATTTCCATGCTCCTATGACGTCTTAGACCATAGGACACATTTTCTTCCTTGTTTAGCCCCAGGATTAGACGCACAATAGACATTCAGGAATGTATAGATATTCATTGGTATAAAATTATAAATGTTATTTTCTAGATAAATTCCTTTTTTTGTAATACTGAAATCCGGGTAACAAACAGCTTTTCACACACCGGGAAATGATTTTTTCTATCATAAAAATAGCAAGATCATGTAACAATAATTTTATTTTGCTGTAAGGTTTGATATGCTAATTTTATTATACACCTACGCATGTACTGTAAACAGACGTGCATTGACAAAAAAAAAAAACAAAATTGAACATGTAACAAATAAAAGTAGGGAGAGAGTTGAATCCCATTTCATTTGAACAAGATCTTTTTTTTTTTAATATATCAGTATACAGAACATGTATTGAGGGGTCGATTGTTAAATTTTGCTATTCACCCTCCTTGGAACCATCCAGGTAGCAATTGCTCGAATTGTAACATATTCCCACGCTCAGCAGCTTAGATGTGGGTGAGTCTTTCACATAAACCCCAAGCCTTCTGGCATAATAATGGCTAACTATACATACTGTTTCGTAATTTATCACTATGTATCGACATTCTACAGAAGCTGCACAGACACGCACGCACGTACGCACACACAATGACACAGATCCATATATTCATTGTAGCCTCCTGCGGTTTTTCGTTGTTTATATTCTATAATGAATATAAGTAGCATGGTTTATCTTTGCATTTACGATTAATATTTACAAAGAGGTCTCCAGCGATTCTGCAAAACTGAATGTTTGATTTAGCAGTTCATACATAGATGTCTAAAGTATGAAGCGTGTTTCAAAAAATATACCCAAATATAATTTTCGACACTTGTCTTGAAAAAATCAATACAATGTCAACAGAGTAGTACATCTACTAATTTTTTTATCACTTATTTGAAGAAAAAGGAAAAAATCAAATGGCTTTATTTACTTTCCAAAATAGTTTTAATACACTTATTGGTAATTATAATCTACTAATCACACTTTTTTACAAGCAACATAGGGTTTCGCCTCATTCATAAAAAATACTATTTGCGCTATGTTTAAATTCGAAGAGGTTGCCAGATGTACAAAATTGGGACCAAATCACTGTACTTAAATATAATTCACGAACTGTATGTGTAAAACATGTAGGTAGATAGGTAACAAAATAAATGGGATATGGACCGGAAATAGATATATGGACCGAAAAAATCTATATACATGTGTATAAAAATACATACATTTTATATGCAGTAACATTACATGTGTGTGTGAACGTGTGCGTCTGTGTCTATATCTATGTATGTTTCTATGTGCACACTTTGACATGCGTGTGTGAATAGCCGGGCAAGAGAAAGAAAAGGGAAAGACTCAAAAACTACCACATGTAGGAAGAGAGAGCGGGAGAGGAGTGTCGTTGTGTGAGGGAGACAAAGAGAATGGCTTGCGTGAAGGGAGGAACGAGGGTAGAGGGGAGACGGAGAGAATACCTGGGAGCGAATTAAAAGAAATTAGGAGACAAATGAAAAAAGGGGGAAAAACTCTTTATAATCTTACGAATTAACAAAAAAGGAATCTTTCGTGTGATTACAAATGAAATATATATACATATATATAATGCATATATATATATATATATATAAAATATATATATATATATATCTATTTTATATAACATATATATATATTATATGTTACCTAATCAACAAATATTTCTCACACTAGCTCAAAACTGATGAAAAAGCTTCCATAACATCACAAACTAGTGAAAAAAGGTGTATGAGAGTATATTTAAAGAAATCATAATCTTTACATGAGTTTCGGGGAAAAAAAAACTGTGTATTAATTTTAAGCTTGCAAATGAATAATGTCATACATAAAAAAAAACAAAAAAACTTAGATATGTTACAGATCTTAAAACAACCTTCCACAGAGGCAGTAAATTACAGAAAAATAAATAAATAAATAAATACTGCAAGTTTGGGGGGGAAATAATATTCCTGATGAATAAAATTGTTGCATCTGTTATAAATAAAAAAAAAAACTAGATATCGAAATAGATATCCACAATTTAACTAGTTTGGGGATATAGATAAGAGCTAACATTTATTTTTCTACTATGTACACACTTACATGAGGAAAAAGGCTTGTGTACTCTTACGTTTTGCCTTGGCATAAGCATAACAATAAATCACAGACTACGGTATATACTACATAAAATATTCAAAATAGATTACCGTAATAACTAAAACATAATTATAAAGTTAGTGTCATCTCATGATGGTAAAAAAATCGGAGCTGCAAAAGCCATAATAATATTAGCAAATGTTCTATTTATCATTATTCTTATGGTGGGAAATAATGATGGTGATATTGGGTATAAAAAAGAGTGATCATGATCTTAAAAGAAATGTAGAATATATCTCTGCAGGGACATGGTCTTTTTCTCCAGCCTATTTTTCTTCCTATCTATTATGTCCGGGATTCCTAAGAGTTCCCTAACATTTATGC
Source organism: Penaeus monodon (assembly GCF_015228065.2). Lineage (NCBI taxonomy): Eukaryota > Metazoa > Arthropoda > Malacostraca > Decapoda > Penaeidae > Penaeus > Penaeus monodon. Next base: position 4,462 of record NW_023653775.1, read on the forward strand.
TTGTGTCAATTCCAGCGTCAATGTGTCAGAAGTTTCCCAATCTACTAACTTTTACGGGTGTTATTGTAAGTGTATAAGCGTGAGTGTGTGGATGCTAAGGCATATATTTTTTCCCATCTTGTTTTTATCACACTTCTTTGCCATACTATTACTGTGTAAACACTGCAATCATACAAATATATACATATATGTGTGGTGTGTGTGCATATATATGGTATATTATATAAATATAATATATATCATACATAGGTATATACATATGTGTATATATACATGCATATATATATATATATGGTGTATTATACTAATAAATATAGTGTGATTGATATATACATTTTTAAAATAAAAATTA
>NW_023653776.1:0-30284 GCF_015228065.2 Penaeus monodon
GTGGGTTTTTTTTTTTTTTTTTTTTTTTTTTTTGGGGGGGGGGGGGGGGGGGGGGGGGGGGGGGGAAAAAAAAAAAAAAAAAAAGGGGGGGGGGGGGGGGGGGGGGGGGGGATTTTAAAAAAAAAAAAAAAAAAAAAAAAAATTTTTTTTTTTTTTTTTTTTTTTTTTAAAAAAAAAATTGGATTTTTTTTTTTGGTTTTTTTTAGCCTAGGAAGTGTTTTTAAAAGGGAGTGTTTGCTCCTTTCGTTGCAGCGGGCACCACGGGCTACCAGTGTGAAAAAGGGAGAAATTTTTGCAAATTTCCCCTCGCCAGGCCACACCCTCTCCATCACAAACTTCTGCGTGCCTCCGGGCTCCTACCAACTCCACCCCCCTACCCCCTGGGAAATTTGGGGGGGGGCTCGGGGGGGGTGGGCCTGCCAGTCTCCTCCCCCCAGGAAACGCCTTTAAAAAATGGATATGCTGGGGGAGGGATTTGTCCCTCCCCCCCGAAAGCGGGTGGGCTTGGGTCCCTTGGGGGGGGGGGCAAATGTCGGGACCGGGAGGGGAACGAGATTTTACTTGTTCTGGGGGGTCCCAGAAAGGGGTTGGAGGGTTGCGCATCTACTATTTAGGTTACTGGGGTCTTATCTTTTTGGGGGGTGGTTTGTTGGGGGTGTGTTCCCCACAGGTAGGCGGGTTTTTGGGTATGAAGGGGAGATAAATGGGGGAGCTGCAGGCTTCCCAGTCGGGTAGGACTGGACCTCCTTGTGGACTGCTGCTGTTTTGCCCTTTCTAGAGGATTGGGGAATGCTGATCTTGTTTCGGGCTCGCAAACTAAAATAAAGAGCGCGTGTGGGGCGCAGGGAAAAGAGGGGGCCCCTGTCCAAAGAGTGCGGCATGGCTTGGACCTGATTTGACCCAACGGGAAACTATGGGTGAACTTCAGGTTGTGGGTCCTTTTTACTACGGTTTTTTCCTCCTCCAAACCCGAGAAAGCTGAACTCTAACCCTGCTCACAGATAGCTCCCGTCCAAAAAACAGCGGATGGACAGATCTCCAAAACATGTGGGGTTTGTGAAAGTTGGCTGAGTATTTTGATCAGTTGACCCGGTAGACCCCCCAACTTTTGCTTGGAGCAAGCGATTTCCAAAAACTTGTGCCTGACCAACTCATCAGTGAGGCCTCCACCCTAAAAGGGGTTAGGGGGTGATTCCAAGCTGGAGGGGGGAAAACTGCGACTATGTATATCCCCGCTGAATTCTAAAGACGGGGGTGAACCTATGGCTTTGGGGCCCACTAAAAAAATCCTGACTACCCTCTGACAGTCTGGTACCATTCCCCTGTCCTCTGGGGGCATGGTCATCCCCTCTGGAAGGGGAAAAGGGGGCATTGGGATTGTAGCAAATAAATTTTCGCCCCCTTCTTCTGAAAAGGATCCCGCACTACCTACGAAACATCAAGACCCCGAGCAGTCTGGATTTACTCCTGGCAAGTCCACAATAGAAGAATACTAGATTTCAAATAATTGTGGGAACGCCGTAGGGTTTGGGTCAGGGGTTGCTTCACCCTACATGACCTCAAAAAGGGCTTTTGACTAATGCAATGTAAATTTTTAGGGGAAACCCTGAGACTCGGGGAAAATTCTGACCGTTTATTGGCCTAATAGAAGCCTTTACACGGATAAAATGCTGTAAAGTGTGTAGGGGTCTGTCAGATTTTTTCCCTTTAATTCAGGGGTGAGTAAGGCGTGCCTTTGCCCAACATTTTTAAAACACCTCATGGACGATTAATGGGCAGAGCTACTGGCCAAAGTCAGTGGAGCAACACTAGGCATATCAAGGTCTCAACCTTAACTTTGCCGTGAGTTCTACCCTTTCCCGGAGTCCCTGGAGGCCTGGTGGCGGTCGTGATGCCATTTACAAGGGTAAAACCCCTTTGGCGTAGGGTCCCTGGCCTAGACCAATCAAGGGCTTTAGGGGCCTGTTAGAGGAACCCTAATCACCCATGTTTGGTGAGGACGGTGAAATTACAGAGGTTTTAAACCTTGGTACGTAGTCCCTATCTCGGGGGGTCAGACCCAAAAATGAACAGGGATTGGTCTGGCAACAAAAAGCCATGATTTATCAACAAACATTTGGGGAAAGTTGGACCTGTGCTGTGTCTTCAAAGGGCCTTTATATGCCAGTTTGCTCTATGGAAGGAAACCTGGACACTATAAAATATCTTGACTTTGTCTTGATCCTTTTGTAACAAGTTCCTTTCCCATCATGGGGTACGTTTTGGGGAGGCCACTGCCAAACCCTTCCCCCCCCCCCCCAACGACTTACACCGGGGGAAACTGCATGGACCTACCTGATTTCCCGGGATTTTGCCCAAAACAGGTTGGGCCCAAAGAATTTCCCGGGGGGAGAAAGCCTGGGGTGCCGGAGGTCTGGTTGGACCGGGGAGACCGGAGGTTGGGAAAAGGGGCCCAGGGCCTAAAAGACAACCCCGCCACCTCGTGTTGGAAGCCAAGGGGGGGCGTTAGCCCCTTTATTTGGGTGATGTGATACTGATATACATACACACTTCATATAATATATATATTATTATAATTTTATATATAATATATTTAAAATAATATATTATATATATATTTTAAAATATATATATGCAAAAATATATATTATATATATTATATATATAATAATTTTATTACAAACCAATATATATATAAAACAAAAAAACATGATATACAAATATTTAAAAATATTATATATTTTTATATACTTCAAATATTATTTTTATATATTATAATATATATATAAAATAATATATATTATTAAATTAATATATTAACATATATATATATTATATAATATATATATAATATATATGTATTCTATTTGGGTGTGTGTGGGTGGTGTGTGTGTGGGGTGTGTGTGGGTGTGTGTGTTTTGGGGTGTTGTGTGGGGTTTGTGTGGTGTGTGGTGTGGGTTGTTTGTATTAATTAAAAAATTTTGTATTAAAATTATATAAAATTTAATATATTTTAATATATTATATTTATTATTTATATTATTTTTTAAAATATATATTATATATATATATATAATAATATAATAAAAAATTTATATAATTTTTATTATATATAAATTTTTATATTATTATATATTTTAAATATATATATATTTTATATTTTTTTTAAAAAATATGTGAAAAAGGGCCATTAAATGGGGAAAAAAATTACGTGGATAGTTAGCTTTTAACTAACTCTGAAGCTCCATGAATCCGAATTTTGGGTTCGGTTGTACGAATTAAAGTCGGAAATAGCTTCGGAACTTTCATTCGTTACTAACCCGGGAAAAGGGGAAGGTCTCATTCCCCCCCCCTTTTTGTTTTTTTTTTTTTTTGTAATATTAATTTGAATTCTAATATCACACTAAAATTAAAAACCCTTATTTCTGAGTTTAATTCTTTCATTTTTTTTTTTCAGGACTCTACCTTCCTCGGGGCCGGAGGAGGAGACGTCCTTTTTTTCTATTCGCTTTAAAAACAGTAGAGCCAAGATTAACAAGAAAAGAAAATTCTAAAGAAATAAGACGGATCCCTGTTCTGTGTTCCGTGATCCCTGTCTTTTCCCGTTTCTTTGGGGTTCCTGTGATCCCGCGTTTTTTTGTTCCCCCTGTTTGTTTTTTTCCTGTATCCCGCGTCTTTCCCGTGTTTTGTGTTCCTGTGTCCCCCGTCTGTTCCCCTGTTTTGTGTTCCTGTGATCCGCGTCTGTTCCCCGTGTTTTTGGGTGTTTGTGGGTCCCCGTCTGTTCCCGTGTTTTGTGTTCCTTGGGTCCCCCTTGTTTTTCCCCGGTTTTGTGTTCCCCCCGTGATCCCCCGTCTGTTCCCGTTTTTTTGTTCCTGTGATCCCCCGGCTGTTCCCGTGTTTTGTTTCCTGTGATCCCGCGTCTGTTCCTGTTTTTTTGTTCCTGGATCCCGCGTTTTCCCGTGTTTTGGTTCCGTGATCCCCGGGCTGTTCCCTTTTTTTGTGTCCTTGATCCCGCGTCGTTCCCTGTTTTTGTTCCCGGATCCCGCGCTGTTCCCCTTTTTGGTTCCTGTGACCCGCGTCTGTTTTTCCCGTGTTTTTGTGTTCCTTGTCCCGGTTGTTTTTTTTTTGTGTTCCTGTGTCCCCGTTTTCCGTTTTTGTTTTTATGTTGTTGTGTTTTTTTTTTTTGATGGTCTTTCCGTTTTTGTTTTCCTTACCCGGTTGTTCCCCTTTTCTTCCGTATCCGGCCTTTTGTTTGTTTTGGACCCCTTTGTTTTTTGGTTTTATCCCCGGTTTTCCCTTTTTTTTTTGGTTGGTCTTTCCCTTTTTTTTTTTATCCCCGTTTTTTCCCCTTTTTTTGTTTTATCCCTATTTTCGTTTTATTTATTGTATTTATTTAATTTAAATATAATAAAAAATGACTAAATTATTTTATAAAAAAATTTTAATTAATTAAAAAATAAAATTAATGAAAGAAATTAAATTTTAAAATAAAAAATTAAAAATATATTTTTATTAAAATAAAAAATTTAATATTTTTAAAAAAATATATTATAATTATATATATTAAATATTTTATAATAATAATATATATAATTATATATAATATTTTAAAATATATATATTATATATTATAATTATATATATATATATATATGTATATTTTTATAATGTATATAAAAAAATATTTAAAAAAATTTTATATATAGTTATTATATATATATGTATATAATATAATTTATATATTTATTTTTAAAATATATTATTTATATAATATATATGTATATTTAAAAATATGTATATATAATAGTAATATATATATTATAAATTATAATAATATATAATTTATATAATTTATTTTATATAGATAATATATTTAATATAATATATGTATATATATATTTTATATATAATATAATTTTAAAATTTATTAAAATTTTATGTTTATATATAATATATTATTATTTTATATATTAAATTTATATTTTATTTAATATTATATTAATATTTTATATTATTTTATATATATTTTATTTATAAAATAAATATTTTATTTTTATTATGTATAAAAATATAGAATTTTATTTTTATATATATATGTAATTTTATTATTTTTATTTATATATATAATGTAATTATATTGTTAATATAATGTTTTTATATATATTTTTTTTAATTTTTATATTTATTAAATTTTTTATGTATATATATATTATTATTAAATTTTTATTTTATATATTTATATTATTTTTTATTGTATATATTCTAATTTATATTATATATTTTATTAAAAAATATATATATTTATGTTTATTGTATATTTATTTATTAATAATTTTTAATATTATATAATTAAAATATTTATGTATATATATTTTAAATTTTTTAAAATATTTTTTTTATATAAAATTTTTTTATATTATTATTATAATTTTATTTAATATATTAATTTTATATTTATATTAATAAATTTTATTATATATAATTATATTATATTATATAATATATTTTTGTATATATAAAGAAAATTTTATTATTATATATATTATATATATATAATATATATATATATATTTAATTAATTTTTTTTATTAAAATTATTTTTTTTTTTATATTTATGGTATTTTATATTATATAATTTTATTTTTTTTATTATTTTTTTATAAATTATTATTAATTTTTTAAATATATTAAAATTTATTTTTTTTTTTAAATTTCATATTTTATTAAAAATTATATTTAAATAATTATTTTATTATTCTATTCATTTATTTTTATTTATTCATATTTATTTATATATTTAAATTTTTATGTTTATTATATTTATTTTTTTTTATTTTTATTTTTTTTCTTTTTATCTATCTTTTACCTATTTTTTTTATTATATTTTTTTTTATTTTTTTTTTTTTTTATTTTTTTTTTTTTTTTTTTTTATTTTTTTTTTTTTTTTTTTTTTTTTTTTTTTTTTTTTTATTTTTTTTTTATTTTTTTTTTTTTTTTTTTTTTTTTTTTTTTTTTTTCCCCCCCCCCCCTAAATTTCCCCTTTTTTTTTTTTTTTTTAATTTTTTTTTTTTTTTTTTTTTTTTTTTTTTTTCCCTTTTTTTTTTTTTAAAAAAAATTTCCCCCTTTTGCCCCCTTTTTTAAAGCCCCAAAATTTATGTCCCCTTTAAAGGGGTTTTCCCCTCCTTTCCCGGGGTTTCCCCCCTTTTTTTTTTTTTTTCCCCCCCTTCCCCCACCCCTTTTTCTTTTTCCCTTTCCTTCCCCAAGGGGTTTTCCCCTTTTCCCCTTTTTCCCCCTTTTCCCTTCCCCCCCCCCTTTTTTTTTTTTCATTTACCGCTTTCCCCAAAAAAACCCCCCCCTTTTTTCCCCTTTTTTCTTCCCCCGGCCAATCTTTGGGCCCGCCCCTTTTGCCCCTTTTTCCCCTTTTTTCCCCCCTGGCCCCCCGGGCCCGGCCCGGGGGGGTTTTTCTTTGGGGAAAAGGGTTTGGCGGGCCCGGGGGGGCCCGGGTTTCCTTGGGGGGCCGGGTTTTTTTCCCCGGTCCCCTTTGGGGGGGGCCCCCCGGGGGGGGTTTCCCTGCCCCCCGGGGGGTGGAAAAAATTTTGGGGGTTCCCGGGTGGGCCCCTCGATCCCCCGGGGGGGGTCCCCCCTGGGGGGAAAAAATTCCGGGGCTTTTGGGGGGGGGTTTCTTCCCCTTTTTCCCCTCCCCCCGGGGTTTTTGGGGTTTGGGCTTTGCTTTCCTGTGGGGTTTGGCCCCGCGGGTCCCCCCTCTTTCCCTCCTGGCCTCCCCGGTGTTTCCCGGACAGCGGGGGGGGGGTGCCTGTGGGTTCACCTGGTGTCTCTGCCCCATTCCGTCAACCTTTTCAACCGTTTTCTGTGGGTTCTTGGCCCCTCGGCGCCCGGGTCCTTGGCTCCCTGGGGCGTGGTTTTTTTTTCCCCTGGGGGCGGGCCCTGGGCCCCTGTCGCTGGTTGGCTGTGGGAAACGTCGGCCGCCCATGGTTTCGTGGTCTCGGCCTACTGGAAAGGGGGCAAAGGAAAATTTATCAGGAATCTTGCTGGGGTTTTGGGGGCATTTCTTTGGGAAACGACCTTCGCCCTGCCCACCCGGGCCCGAGAAAACGAAATCTAAGCCCCTTTTCACAATGACTGCAGTCCCCCTCAGGGGATGGACGGATCATCTCAAATATTTGGGTTTGTGAACGTTGGCCTGAGTTTTGTTTTTGAGTTTTTACCAGGTAGACCCTCCCGGGTTTGTTGGATGGGGGTTTTTTTTTGTGCCGGACCCACCCATCACGAGGAACCTCCTACCCAAAAGAGGTTAGGTGGGGATTTCCCAAACGTGAGTGGGAAAACTGCGGCATATTGAATTTCCCCGCTGAAATTTCTAAAGGGTGGGGGGTAAAACCTATGGCTCGGGGCCTATATACATCCAGGGGAAAGCCAACTTTTTTTTGGGCATTTTTTTTGTTACCATTCCCCCTGACCTGCTGAGGGGGTGGTCATCCCTTTTGGAAGCGAAAGGGGATCTTTTTGGGGCTGTAGCAAATACCGTGGCATTTAAAAATGCTCACATACCCGGCAAAAAATTTTCCCCCCCATTCTTCTGAAAAAGGTCCGAACCAAACCCCACTGAGGCATCAGAGCCGGACATCTGGATTTACTCCTGCAAGTCCTCAAAAACCAATATTGTCTTTGATTTAAAGTGGAACGCCGTCATGAGTTTGGCGTGGGTTGCTTTCAACACATCGACCGTTTATTATTATTTTTTTAATTTTATTTTTATTATTTTTTATTGTTTTTATATTATTTTATTTTCATTATAAAAATAAACAATAATAATAATAATATAATAATTTATTTTTTTGTTAATTCTTATTATCATTTTTTTACAATTTATTATTTTATTATCATTATTATTATCATTTTTACTCATTCTTCTCCTTTCTTCTTTTTTTTTCTTTTTTCTTTTTCTTCTTCCTCTTCTTCTCCTTCTTTTTTCTTTTTCTTATTATTTTATTTTATTATTTATTATTTTACTTTATTATTTTATCATTATTTTTAATTATCATTACTATTGTTTTTTTTATTGTTAGATTATTTTCTTATTATTTTTATAATTATACATTTTTGTTTTAATAATAAAATAATAATAAAATAATCAAATAACATTTTTATTGTTATTTTTATTTTTTTTTTCTATTACTATTATTATTATTATTATTATTAATTATTTATTTCTTATTGTTTTTTAATTATTTTTATTATCATTTTTTTATTTTATTATTATTATTATTATTATTTTTATTATTTTTAATTTTTATTTTTATTATTTTATTATTTTTTTTATTATTTTTATTATTGTTATATTATTATCTTTATAATTATTATCATCATAATTGTCATCAGTATTATTGTTGTTGTTGTTATTATTAGCATTATCATTATCATTATTAATGTTTTTATTGCTGATATTATTATTACTTTTATTACGTTTTTTTTTTTTTTTTTTGTTTTACTATTTTTCTGTCATTTCATTAGTATCATTTTTTATCATTTTTTATAATTTTTATTTTTATCATATCATTATTACATTAAAAAGAGATTAAAATATTATAATTTTTATTATTATTGTTTTATTATTATCATTATCATTTTATTATTTTATTGTTTTATTATTTTATTATTATTATTTTATTATTGTTATTTTTTATGGTATTTTTTTTTATCATTTTATTATTGTTTTTATTATATGATTGTTATTATTATTATTATTAATCTCATTTTTAATTTTATTTTTTTTATTTATTACTATTTTTATTTCTTATTTTTTATATTATTATTATTATTTTATTATTATTATTATTTTTATTATTATTATCTTCGTCATCATTATTATTTTTGTTGTTGTTGTTTTTTGTTTTTCTACTTCTTCTTGCTCTTCTTGTTATTATCATTATTATTGTTTTTATTTTAATAAAAATAATATTTTTTTATATCATATTTATTTTTTTTATCATAGTAATTAATAATGATGATATGTGATGAATGATGATGATTATCATCATCATCATTACATCACTGTTACTGTTATTATCTTTAGTATTGTTATTTTTATCATTATCATTATTGTTATGATTATTGATAATAATAATAATAATGATGATAATAATAATAATAACAATATAAAGATAATGATATAATAAAATTGATAAAATAAAAGTAAAAATTTAAAAATAATAATAAAATAAAAAATAATAACAATAAAAATAATTAAATGATAATAATTAATAAAAATAATAAAAGTAATAAAAATAATTATAAAAAATAAAATTAATAATAAAATAAAAAACAAGAAACTAATACAGAAATGAAAAATGGATAAAATAGTTGTAATAAAGATATTTATAATGATGAAAAAAATGTAAAATAATGATACTACACTACTACTACTACGTATGCTGATTTAAAAAAAGTAATAAATAGATAGTAATAAAAAAATTGAAATAAAAAAATAAAAAACAACTAAAAATATAATAAAAATAAACAACAAAACAACAACAAAAATATAAAAATAATAATGATAATGATAAAAAATAAAATAAAAAGGTGATGCTAATAATAATGATAATAATGATGTGAAATGTGATGATGATGATGAGGGGTGGAAAAAAAATAAAAATAGTTAAATTTTAAATAATAATTTCTAAACTAATACTAATACTAATAAATAATAAAATAAATAATAATAAAAAAAATAAAAAAAAATGATAAATAATAATAAAAACACAATAGTAATAATAATAATAAAAAATATTATTTAAAAATAAAAATATGAGATAAAAAAATTATTGAAAAGTTATAAAAATAGAATAAAAAGTAAAAATAATATGATAAAAATAATAATAATAATAAAATAATAATTAAATAATAATAATAATATTTAAAAAATAGTAATAAAAAAAAAATAAAAATGTAATAATAATAAATAATAATAATAAAAATAAATAAAAATTATTATCATAATAATAATAATATAAAATTTAATAAATAATAATAAATAAATTAAAATAAGATAAAAATTTTTATATTAATAATAAAAACATAATTAAAAAATATAATAATAATAACAATAATAATAACAATAAAATAAATTTAAAAATAAAAATAAAAATGCATAATAATAAAAAAAAAGTTTAAAAAATAATAATAATAATAATAATGTTAATAAAAATTAAAATAAATAATATAAAATAAGTTAAAAAATTTTTTTTTATATTAACAAATTAATAAAAATAAAATTAATAATAAAATTTTTAAATTGTTAAAAGGCAAATTTAATTATATATTATATTATTATTCAATAAATGATAAAAAAAAGTATAAAATTTTTGCAAAAATTTTTAAAAAAATATTAAAAAAAAGTAAGAGTTAAATATTTTTTTTTTTTTATTTCCCGTTTTTTTTTTTTTTTTTTTTTTTTTTTTTTTTGTTTCAGAAAATTCGTTCTTTTCATTTCCACCTCTTCGTATTTTTTTCCTCTTCTTGTTTCGTGCTTCGTTTTCTTCATCCCCTCTTTTCCCCCACCCCCCCCCCTTCCCCAAATCCCTCCCTTAGGGGCCTTCATCCTGCTTATCTCCCCAAACTGTATCGATGCAGCCATGGGGGAGAGGGGGGGGAGGGCGAAGCGCTGTTATTCTTCACACCATTTGAAAATTTGAGAAGCTGGGGAATTACAGGGGTGGAGAGGGAGGGGAATGGGGGAAAGGGGAGGGGAATAAAAGGAATATGGAAATTTATAAACATATAATTCACATTTTAATTTTAATTTTAAAAGAATGTATACTTTTTATTTAGATTAAGAATGTTTTTAAATCGTTTGTGTAAAAATTGTGTAAAAATATTTAGAAAACAATATTTTAGAGCTATCATTTTTTTTTTGATAAAAATCTGGAATTTGTTGTTTTTTTATGTCTCACATATTTCGGGCCCCCCAAATTCTTTGTTCATGGCGGGAGGGGCCGTATATTGTTTAAATCTTCAGTGAGGGAATTATTCTCCCCTTGGCCATTTCATTTTTTTTCTCTCCTTTTTTTAGAGTTTAAAATGTGCTAATCCTCTTTTTCCCCAGTTTCTGTTTTTTGACATAATCCTTTTATCTTTGATAGTAGCAAATCAACGGTTTGATTTGCAAAATCGGGGCTTTTCCTCAGAATGGTACAGAACCAAAATGCTGGAATTTCCTTTCGAAGGCGGGGGGCCGGCCTTACTCTATAAATTTTGCCTCCTAGAACCAAATCCCTTTTAAATACCACGTACGCACAACGCACACACACACACACACACACACACCACACACAAAACACCACACACACACACACACACAAATATATAAAAAATATATATATATATATAAAAATTATACACATATAACACATAATGTCTTATATATATATATATTATTAAATATAATATATATATATTTAATAAATATAAAAAAAATAATATATATGTATATATGTGTATATATATAATAATTATATATATTATTATTATATATATATATTATATATATATTTATTATTTTTTTTTTTCCAATGCCCCCCCTACAAGGACGTTGCGATCATGGGTTTCCATGATTTTTTATCTCTATTTTCCCCCGGGTAGCGGGTTTTACCCGGGTGCCTCCCCGGGAGGGGAATCGAGGGGATGGTCTTGCCCAAGGGAACAAAAAAAAGCGCCTCAGGGGCTCGAACCCCCGAAATCAAATTGCCCCCGTGACAGTCTTGAGTCCGATCTCTAACATAGCCACCGCGGGCCTCATATATATATATATAATAATTTTATATATATAATTTATAAAATATAATATATATAATTTTATATATTATATATAAAATAATATTAATATATATATATATTAAAATATATATATATTATTTATATGATTTATAATTATTTTATATTTATATATATATAAAATTATATATTTTATATATATATAATATATATATATATTATAAATACATTACCAAGGTTTTTAATTATATAAATATATCTTATTATATATCATATTGTGTATATAATAATAAAAAAATATATATATTTATATATATATATATATTATATGTTTAAAATATAATTATATAAAAATATATTTTAATTATATATATATTATTTTTTTTTATATATATATATTAGGAATAAGGGAAAAAATTTCATAAAAACATACAAACACACAACCCCACACACACCCCACACACACCCCACCCACACACACACACACACACACACCCAACACACACAAAATATATATTTTATAATATATATATAATATATATATTATATATATTAAAGGGTTTGTATTTTATAAAAAGGTGTTTGTTTGGGGTGTGGTTATGTTTTTTTTTTTTTGTGGGTTTTTTGGGTGTGGTGGGGAAATTATTTAAATTATTAATTAATAAAAATTTTAAAATTAATATGTGTTTTGGTTAAATTGGGGTTGTGGTTCCCGGTGTGTTGTTTTATTTTATATTTTTATATATATATATTATATTATAATTATATATAATATAATATAAAAATATATGTTTTTTATAAATATATTATTTTTTAAATACAATACTAATATTATTATTGTATTTCATATATTAAAAATATATATAATATATATATTTATAATATTTTTAATTATTAATATATATATAATATATATAATATATATATATACCACACAACACAACACACACACACAAAAATTATATTTTATATATATATATATATATATAAATATTATAATATATAATATGTTGTGTGGTTGTGTGTGGGGGGTGTGTGTGTGTGTTGTTGTGTGTTGGTGGGTGTGTGTGGTGTGTGTATTGTGGTGGGTTGTTGCGCACACACCCACCTTACACACACACACCACACACAAATGTGCATTTTGTTTGTGTGTGTCATGCATGGGAATTTGGGTTGTTAGAGGTTGTTAAATCTATATGAAAGAGGCAACCCCGCGGAGGGACGAGCGTATGGGTGTACGAGAGACGAAAGTCCTTTCCCAGTTTTGTTTTTTCCTCCAAGTTTCCAATTAACTCAAACGCGAGAACCCCGCCCTTTGACGTCCCCTAACGGGTTCAAAGTGGACACTCTCCTTCCCGTTTCTTCCTTTTCACGTAACTCTTTTTCTGTGTCCTCTTTTTCCCTTTTTTGTTTTTCCCCTTGAGTTTTTTTGGAAATTCGTTCGTGCTTTAGGCTTGTGTGTATTTGTTAGGGTTAAGATTTTTCCCGGGAATTTTTTTTATTTTGGGATCTGCTTGCTTGTTTGTTTTTCATCATTATTTCGTTTTCTTTCCATAAAAATACCTTTAAATACATTACGTATTCGTAAAAAATACGATATCCTTTAACTTAAATTTTTTTTTGCAATGTGATATTAAAAACCATTATTTATCCTGCAGCGGTCTTAGCGAATGGCTTTTGCAGAAATAATCACCGAACCGACTTAATGAAGAAGAAATGTACCATCAGGGGGCACTGAAAAGTATCACTTGGGCAGAAAAACGTTCATGGTATTTCTTATTTTTGGGGCTGTTATCTTTATTATTATTATTATTATTATTTTCATTATATTATCATTATATTTAATTTTATATTTCATTATTTTATCATTATTATAAATTATTATCATTATTATAATTTTATCAAATTTTATTATTTTTATTATTTTATTATATATTATTATTATTTTTTTATTAATATTATTAGTATTTTAAATTTTTATAGTAATTAGAATAATTTTTATACATTTTTATAATTATCAAAAATAAAAATAATATCATTAAAATGTTTTATTGTTTTATTATTATTTTATTTTTAATTTTTTTATTATGATTATTAAATTTTTATTATTATTATTATTTTCCTCATTTTTATTTTTCTTCTTATTATTACACATCATCTTCTTTGTTACTATTATTATTATTATCATCATTATTATCATTATTTTATTTTTTATTATTATCTTATTTTTTTTTATTATTTTTACCCTTACCTTATTGTTATTATTTTCGTTTTGTAATGGGATATAAAAAATTTCCTATTATTTTTTGCCCTTGTTAGAATTGTTATTTTTTTTAATTTTTTTTTTTTTTTCTTTATTTTTTTTTATTATTATTATAATCTTATTTTACTGTCATTTCTATTGTCATTATCGATTATTATTTTATTATTATTATTTTTTTATTATTATTATTTTGGTTTTTTTTTTATTATTATTATTATTATTATTATTTTTGTTGTTGTTAAATTAAAACATTTCACATTAAATTGATAATAAAAAAAGATTATTTATTATCATTATAAAAATTATCATTTCTATGCTAATTTTTTTTAGTTTTTTCTATTATCATCGTTACATTATCATTTCATTGCTATTCTTTTTGTTTTAATCCCCCCTTTTCTCATCATTATTATTTTGTTCTTATACATTTCATTATCTCTTTAAAATTGTAATATTATTTCATTATTACTGTTATTATTATTTTCATTATTGTTATCATTATTTGCTTATTAATATTTGAATCCCCGTTATTTTGTTATAAATTTTTTTACAGCGATTTTATTTTTGATTTTTTTCATTAATACTATAATTAGTGAGTTGTAAAGAAGAAAAAAATAGTAATAATAATAAAAATAATGATAATAAAAAACAAAAAAATAATAATAGTAATAATATAATAATAATAAAATAATAATAAAAATAATAATAAAAAAAAATAAAATTTAAAAAAATAAAATAATAATAATAAAATTATAATAAAAAAGATAAGAAAAAATAAAAATAAAAATGATCTACTACTACTATCTAATGATAATGACCATTTTATTATTATCATCGTATTATTTTTATATATTATTTATCATTTTTTTATTATCATCATTACTTTATTATTATCATTATTAATTATTATAATCTTATTGTTTAAAATTATCATTATTTGTCATACTAAAATATTATCTTTGTTATTATATCAGTAACATTTTTATCATCGTTCCTCATATTTTCTATTATTACTTTATTGGATATAGGGGTTTTTTATTTTACCTCCCCTCTGTTTTTTAGGCAAAAATATTTTTTTTTCAAAAACCTGCAGAGAGACTCTTTGTAAATACAGGTATTTGATTTTACATTTCTTGTTTACACTTGTCACTTTTGGGGTTTTTTTTTTTTTTCCTTCTTTTTTCTTTTCTTTATTTCGGAATAAAATTTGTCTGTGTTCCTGGTTTTGTGATTAAACACCAGCCAACCTTACTACCCAAACAAAATTTGGGCTACATATAATAAATATTGTCTTATTTCCCTTATAAAACCCCTTTTTTATATCTTGTTATTGTTGTTGTATTCCTCTTATTACATTGCTAAAAATGTAATTCAAATTTTTAAACGTTTTTGTTGTTTTATTACTGTAAAAAGTTTGTAATTATTAGATTTTTATATGCTATTTTCTTTTTTATATTTACATACCCACGCACACAAACACACCAAACACCACAAACAACACACACACACCAAAACCACCACAACACGGGAAAAGGGGAGGGGGTCGGTAGGTCGGGGATCATATTATAATTAAATTATATATATAATTATAATATATATTTAATAATATATATTATATATGTTAAATTTATATGTATATATATAATACATAAATATAATAATATATATTAATAATTATATATTTTATTTATATATATATTATTATTAATTTTAAAATACATTTACTATATTATAATAATATATTATATAATATTTATTTAAAATATTTTATAATGTGTGTGTGTGTGGGTTTTTTGTTGTGTGTGGTTTGTGTGTGTGTGTTTGTGTGTGTGTTTGTGTGTGTGTGTGTGTGTGTGTGTGTGTTTTGGTTTTGTTTAAAAGTTAAATTTTATTTTATTTATATATTATTATTTATTTTATTAATTTGTTTGGTGTGGTTGTGGGGTCTGTTGTGTGTGTGTGGTGTTTTTGGTTGTGTGGTGTTGTTTGTGTGGGGTGTGTGTGTGGTGTGTGTGTGTGTGTTTTTGCGTGTGTGTGTGTGTGTAAAATTGTGGGGTTTTGTGTGTTTTGCACACACCCAACAACACACACACACACACACCACATACCTGATGGATGCTGCCCCTCGAGGACGCTGGGTGTATTTTTCCTTGGGTGCAGCTAGCCATGGTATTTTTAGGCAGGTCAAAAATTGTTCCTGTTTATCCAGCAACAGAATCAGCTAACCGGGGTTGAACATGCCAAATAAGTTGGGTTTGAGCCAAAAACTGGACGGCTTTATAGCAACGATTATAAAAAAGAGGAGCATCGTTTCATGTTTTGGGGTTGGGGGAATTATCAAATTTGTTGAAGAAAAAGTGAATGGTAAAAAAATATAAACCAGAAAATACAGCACAGCAATGAAAATTTTTAAAATTCATGAACAATAAGGGGGAAAATTAAAAAAAAAAAAAAAAAAAAAATCTGAGAAATATGTATATATACACCATGTATTGAAACACACAACACAAAAACACACACACACACACACACACAACACATATTAATAATATTTTTAATATATTATATTATATAAAATATTTTAAATATATATATATTTTTATTTTTATCTATACATACATCTATCTATCTATAAAACACAACCAACACAAACACACCAACACAAACACACACACACAAAACACACAAATATATTATATATATTTTTAATATTTATATATAAATAAATAATAATATATTATATAAATATATTTTTTAGATATATGTTAATAATAATATAATATATATAATTATATATTATATTTTTTGTATATATATGTTAATATATATATATATTTATTAATATTTTTATATATCAATAATATATATTATTATATTATATAAAATTTTATAATATATAATTATTTTAAATAAAGAAAGGAGAGAGGAGGGGAGAGGGAAAGATATAATACGTCCTATTATATTATAAAAATTAAAATATAATATAATATATATATATATAATTATTATATATGTATATTTATATAGTATATATTTTATATTATATATATATATATATTTAATTAATTTTAAAAAACACCAATATATATTATAAATTAAATATTTGTTTTTAAAAATAAAATTTTAATATATATATAAATTTATATGGCCGTATGTATCTCTCCCTCTTCTCTCCTCTCTTTTTCTTTTTTCTCTCCTCTTCTCCTCTCTCACTCTCCTCTCTCTCTCTTCTAATTAATATATATAATATATTAAATATTTTATATATATATTAAATATATACAATATTACATATATAATATTTTTATTTATATTAAAAAAATAAATATTATAAATTATATATATATATATAATTTATTATATCATACATATATATCCATACAAACACACACATATAGGCACAGCAATACATACATCCCAACACACACACACACACACACACACACCCCCACCCAACCCCAAACACCACACAAACCACACCCAACCACACACAAAACACACACACACACACACACCCCACACACACACACATATATATAATATAAATATTATATATATAATATATATAATTAATATATATAGTTATTATATATGCATGCATTATGATTTTTATGTATTACACACACACACACACCACACAAACACACACACACACACACACACACACCCACACACACACCACCCAC
Organism: Penaeus monodon; assembly: GCF_015228065.2. Taxonomy (NCBI): domain Eukaryota; kingdom Metazoa; phylum Arthropoda; class Malacostraca; order Decapoda; family Penaeidae; genus Penaeus; species Penaeus monodon. Next base: position 17,737 of record NW_023653776.1, read on the forward strand.
ACACACGCACGCCCACACGCACACACACATGAAACACAAAAACACACCCTGTTATTTTTGTATGTTATTACCAACAAAACCCCACAAAACACACAACACACAACACCCAACATACACAACACACACACACACACACCCCACAACACACCATACACAAACACACACACCACCATTATTATATATATTTATATATATATATATATATAATATATATATATATATTTATATATTCATAAATAAACATATATTTCTTATCTTTAAAATTAAAATTTTGATACGGCATGTATGTTATCTTATATTAATTATTATAATAATATATATATATATTTTAATATTAAAATTATATATATTATATATATAAAAAAATTATATTTTTATATATACTATTTATAATGCATGTAAAAACCACACTATATATTTCCCCTGTTGTTTGGTTTCGCCCTCTCTCCCCCTCTAACGGACGTACCTTTTTTATGCGGTGATCCCTTCAAGGGGGAGTGTTTTCTACCCTTGCAAAGCCAAAAAATGTAAATCGCGGGTCCTGGTCGCTCAAAAAGGGTCGTAAAAGGAAGGGGGGTCAGGGGGCAGAGGTGTAAACGTCCCATTCGGGCCCTTTTTATGTATTATTTACATGCACAAAGTTCGTCCCTTTAGCCCTCTGCAAATCTGAAAACTGCACGGGGTAAATTTCTGCTATGCATCTGCAGATGGAAAACCCAATATTGCTGGGTCATCCCCCGGGGCCAGAAAAAGGCGGGAACGGGGGTTTTTGTCATGGGGGTGTAACTTTTGGGTACCCACAGAGTGTCACATCGTTTTTTCAGAGGTTAAAATACAATTTTGAAACCAGGCCAAAAAAAGGGTTTGATGGAGGTTTGGAAAAAGGCATGAATCGTCAATACATTACCAATTTTCCAAAAAAAATTAAGAGCAAAATAAGAACAATTTGTCAAAAGAGGGGTTTACGTATCACATGGGGTTGGTGTTTTCCTTAGGTTTTTTGTTGGGTTTAGTGGGGTTCGGAAAAAGAAACCATCATATCGAGAGAGAGAAAAAAAAAAAATTTTTGACAAAAATTTCCAAATATCTTGGGCTAAAAAAGGAAATTACATGCTTGGGACCACATAGGGGCCCACGGGGCCTTTGAACTTTATTCTAACCATGTCCGTCTCGGGCGCGTTAACGGGGCGGCGGGGCGCTAGGGTTCCATTTTTTTACGGCCATTTAGCCGGGGTTAAAATGTCTTGCGGTGATAATAAACCTATATAATGTAAGCCTAAAATAAAAAAATGGTAAACTGGGGGTGGATTACCATTTTATGCAAAAGAAACGGGCTAAACCTCGGTTAGTTACTGTTTTCCTAATCACCAAACCTTTAAAAGTAAAGAAGCAAAAAATCCAGCATTACTAAAGGAAATCTCGCAGTTCGAGATGGGCGTCATGAAAGCAAGAAGTTTTTTAGGGTCAAAAAGGGGTGGCGCTTAATTTAAAAATTTTTCACCCAAAGTGGGAATTCCCTGGAGAATGGGTAGGGTGGGGGGGGGGGGGTTAGAGCTTGCCTTGGGAATCTAAATCTGTGTGAAAGAACGGTCGATTAACACGGGAAACACAAAGAAACACAACGATATATATGATTCACAGAATATAAAACCCAAGGGCGCAAGTGTAAGTAGTAATTACTAATAGGCATAGCCAATTTTAAAAGGGGAAAGAAAAAATAATTTATGGAAAATTTTCCAACAATAAACATGAATAATATTTCCCTGGTTTCAAGTGAAATAACAAGTAAATAAAAAAGCCCCCGCAATCATTTGCTCCCCGAAAAAAATTTATATTACTAAAAATGTGGGAAAAAAAAGATAATTAAAAAAGAAAAAAACTAATAACCAATATTTTAAAAAAAAAGGGAAAAAGGGGGGAGCTGGTGAACGAGGGGTTAGGTGAGGAAATTTTGTTTACTTTGGGGGCTTTATCTATTTTGTGTTGTAAAACAATGATCTACAACAAAAAAGTTTTGTAATTTAGAGTGGTAGTGTGAGGGGTGAGCAAAGGGGGGCAATGGGTTAAAAATTGGGGCTAAAGGAACCTTCCCTTTTATTGGGTGGTTGGATGGGAAAAGGTTACCCTTGGGGGGAGGGTTGGGGGCGGGTGGAGAAAATTTGGGGGGTTTGTGAGGTGGGGGCCAGAAAAATTTATGTTTCAGGAGGTTTGAAGGGTGGGGGGAGATGTATAGGGGAACATGATGGGGTGGTGGATTGTTAGCAAGCTTAAAGTTAAGAGAGGCGAGGGGATTTTAAATATGTTTCTTTGGTAAAGAGCGTAAATTGGGCGTGTGAGGTTTGGAACGCTGCCTCGGGATAGGGGGCCGTGAAACGGACTTTAAAGGGAGGTAATAAAAGAGACTTGACTCGGGGGTATATTTTGGGAAAGGGAGTTTTGAGACCCCAAAAACCCCCCACCCCCCTTCCCCAAGGGGGAGACGAGGGGGGAGAAATTGACCCCGTTGCTCTCTTGATAAAACTTCGAGGGGGGTGTTTTTTTCCTCGCAGAAATGTCTAAGTAAAAGCACGGGGGAATCTGCGTCCGCTCAAGGGGGGCCACAACGGAAGGGGGGCTGCGGGGAAAAAGGTTTTGCGGTGAGGTCACACCGATCGTCACACGATCGTAACGCCCCATAGCCTTGCTTTTTATTTTAAAAATCCACACGCCCGCGCACACCCCAGCACACGCTACGACACGCACACGACAACATACACACCACCACACACACACACACACCCACACGCACACCACACGCACACGCACACACCCCACACACACACACGCACAACACACACCACACAACACACCACAACAAACACACACCACCACCCACGCACAGGCCAACACACACACACCACACACCACACCAACCCACACCAACACACACACAACACCAAAACACAACCCACATATAATAATAAATAGATAATATTCATAAAATCACTCCCCTACTATCCATGGATACTTTCCTACGCTTGATTCCAAATTTTATATTCCCCTAAACATCAAAGCCGACACTTTAGCCCGAATAGGGGACCCGGACGAAAACAAAATCAGATCCCATAACAGTAGATGGTAGTGTTTTTTTTTTTAATGTTCCGATCGTTTTTCCCCCCCAGCTACTCATATCTACTTGTAAACAAGGAAAAATAGCTTATACGATGATTTTCTGTGTCGGTGCGTGTCAAGGTAAAAAATGCTGTTTTTGATTAACAACGTTTGTTCTTGCGCGTTTTTTACACTTGTTTCTGCGGACCGTCGCCCTAAAAAAATATTTTCCCCCCGTTGTCTTGTTTTATTTTTTTTCCGTATTGATTTTTTTCTTTTTTACTTTTTCCATTTTATTTCATTTTTAAATTTGTTTTGATGATATGAGAAATAAAATAATAAAAATAATAATAATAAAAATAATAAAAAATAATAATAATAATAATAATTTATATTATTATTATTAAATACATCCTCATCATCATATCTTCTCATCCATCTCACATTATTTTTATAAATCTATTGCTATTATTTATTTTTTAATTATTATTATTATTTTATTATTAATTTTTTTTCATTATTATTATTTTTATTTTTATTATTATTATTATTTTATTATTATTATTTTTATTATTATTATTAGTACTCTCATTATTATTTTATTTTTACATTATTTTATTACATCATCATCATTTGATATCATTACTATTGCTATTTTTTTATTTTTTTGTTTTTTTGTTGTTGTTACTATGTTGTTGTTGTTGTTAATTTTTTAAAATTTTTATTGTTCGTTATCAAATTGTTTTTTTGTTATCATTATGTTATCATTTTATTATCAAATCTTATTATCATCATTTCATTATTGTTATTACTATAAATTATTAGTAGCGCGGTATCGTTACTATTTTTAGTATCATCATTATTATTATTATTAATAATAATAATAAAAATTATTATTTTTAAATAATTACTATATTATTATTATCTTTTATTATTATTATTATTATTTTTACATTTATTTTTTATTTTATTTTTATATTTTATTACATTATTATTATTATTATGATTGTCTTTTCGTTAATGTATTAATCATTATCATTTAATATCAAAAATGTGGTTTTCTGTAAAATTTGTCAAACTTTTTCCCGGGAGTGGTGGATGTACATGCCAAAAAAAAAGCAATTTTCCCCACTAATGTCCCCTTTAATGTTATAAAAACATTTTAAAGTAATTATAATGTTATTTAATTTTTTTATCCAATTCTAAATTTGGCATTTTGTATTATAAAATTTTTTTGTTACTTGTTGCGTTAGTACTATATTTTTATCCCATGTTGCTGTTTTTTATTATTATTATTTTTATTTTTTATTATTATTATTATGATTTTATTATTATTATTGTTTATATTATTTTTAAAATCGTTTATCATTGCTATTATTATATTTAATTATCAGCTATTATTATTATTTTTTATTAATTTTGTTATTATTATTATTATTATTATTATTTTCTTCTTTTATTATAAAAAATTTTTTATTATTATTTTTTTTGCATATTTTTCATTGTTTTTTTATCCTTTTATTTCATTATTGTTTTTTTGTTATTATTATTATTATTTTTATTTTTATTTATTATTATTTTTATTTTATTATTATTATTTTATCTTATTTTATTATTATTGTTATTATTATTATATTATTTTTATTTTTATCATTTTCATAGTTTTATTACATGGCATTAAAATTTTTATATTCTAAATTTATTGTCATTATAAAAAATAATGATATGATGATGTTTTATGTGACTGATTATTAATATTTCATTATTTTTATCATCATTATTTTTGTTATTATTTTATTATATTATATCATTTATTATTACATTATTTATTTTATTTTTATTTTTTTGTTATTATTTTTATTTTATTTTATTCTACATTATAATTTAAAATCTTATCATTTATTATTATTTTATTACATTTTATTTTTATTTTTAAATTTTTATTATTATTATTATTATTATCATTACATCACATCATTGTTTTTGTTGTTGTTTTTTTATATAATAATAATGAAAATAAATTTAAAAATATAAATAAAATAAAAAACAATAATAATATAATAAAATAGTAAAATTGATAAAAATAATAATAAAAATAATTTTTATTTTATCATTTTTTTTATCATTATTAATTGTTATTATCATTTTTATTATCATTTCATCATTTTTATTATTATATTTTATTGTCATTAATATTTCTATTATTCTAATATGATCGTCTTTAATTTTAATAATAAGATGATTGGTGATGTGACGTTTTTTTATTTTTATTATTATTTTAATTATTTTTTATTTATCATTTTTATTTTTTTATTTATTATTACATCTCATCATCTTATTATTATTATTATATTATTATTTTTTATTATTTATTATTTTTATTATTTCATCATTATCATTTCATCATCATCATTGTTGTTGTTGTTGTTGTTATAATAATAAAATAAAAGTCATAATAAAAATAATATAAAAAATAATAATATAAAAGTAAAAATAAAATAAAATTAATAATAAAAATAAAATAAAAAATAAAATAATGTTATTATTATTATTATTTTTATTTCTTATCTCATTTTTGTTTTTTTTTTTTTACTATCATTTTTATTGTCATTTTATCATTAAAGTACTATCATTTTATCATCATTACCATTATTAAAATTCTTTGTTTTTTTTTTATTTTTATTGTTATTATTATCATTATTTTATTTTATTATTATTATTATTATTATATTTTTAAATTTTTTATTATAATTTTTTTATTTTACTTTGTATTAAAATGTTATTTGTTATAATCTCTTTTTTTTTTATTTTATTGTTATTGTTTTAAAATTTTTATCATTTCATTATCCTTTATATTTTCTTTTTGTCCTATTATTATTATTATTATTTTTTTTCATCATTTTCAAAAAAAATATATTATCCCATCACTAATTTACTGGCATTGTTATCATTTTTTTATGATTATGGTATCGATTATATTATTATCATCTATTTTTTTATTATTATTATTTTACTTATCATTTTTGGGATTTTTGTTTTATTATATTATATTTTTTTTTATTATTATTTATTATTTTTATTTTTTATTGTTTTTATTTTATTTTGTATTATATTTTGTATTAGTTTTCAATTTTTAAATTTTTATTATTATTTTATTTTATTATTGTTATCTTTATTATTATTTTATTATAATTTTATATCGTGATTTTGTTTTGAATTGTTTGAATTACTATTTGAATTTTTATCTATTTTATTTTGTCTATCACTTAAATTTTTGTTATTTTTATTATTTTTCATAATCTAAAATAATGTTTTTTTTCATTATAATTTTATATAAAAAATACTAATAATTAAAAAAATAATATTTTAATAATATAAAATGATTAATAAATGATAAAAAATAATAAAAATTATTTTCATTCTTATCTTATTATTAATTATTTTTATTATTATTTATTATTATTATTATTATTATTATTTTATTTTATAAATAAAATAATAATTTTTTATTTTTTTTTTACTATTATTTTCATTTTTATCACATTGATTTTTCTATCATTATCATCATTATAGCATGTTATCATTGTTTTATTACGTAATCGTATTCTTATCATAAAAATCATTATTTTTATCATTTTTTGATATTATATTCTATAGTCTTATGAGTTATTATTTTGCTATTTTTATTGTATCATTGCATCTCACCCCATTTTCTTTTTTATTATCATTAACTTTTTATTACTATTATTAATATTGATTATAATGATTTATTTTTATATTATTATTATTTTATTATTATTATTATATTATTATTATTTTATCTTATTATTATCATTTTATTTTTTTACTATAAACCCCATATTATTACATTTTTTATTGTTTTTTTATTGATTACCCTGATCAAAGATAAAAAACACCTTTATTTTTGTACCACCATGAAATCATATTACTTCATCAGCATGCTATTTTTATTCATTGCGCTATGCAATATAGTTTTAGACTTAACCACTTAGATTTTTATTTTTTGGGGGCCCAAAAATAATCCCCCCTCATTCGAAGAGGGATTCGATGAAAACTCGATCACCCGGCCCTACAAGGAAATGAGCATTTAAACTTCAAAGACCAAACGGAATGTTCACCCCGGCTTATCCCCACCTACTGGGCATTGAAAGTTAAAACCAAAGAATTAAACCGAGGGGATACTTGCATAAATATGATTGAATCTCGCGTCGTTGAAAAGTTCCTTTGACTGCGTTTGATATTTATACGTCCCTCCCTCCCCCCCTCCTCCTCCCCTCCCCCCTCCTCCTCCTCCCCTCCCCTCCTCCCCCCCCTTTCCTCCTCCTACCCCTTCCCCTGTTTTTTTCCCTTTTTTCCCCCTCCCCTCCGCTACTTCTCCTTTCCCCTGTGGATCTTTCCCTCTTTCTCCCCTCTCCTTCTTTCATTCCCATAAGCGGCTTCCCACACCAATTATCTGATGAAGGGTTTTTTTCGTAATTTTAACGGAGATCTTTCTACATAAAGGTTTTTCGTGGGGGCTTCTTTGTGTCTCTTTGGTCTTGGAAGGGGGGTTGGTTCCCCTTTGGTTTTGTCGCATTTTAGCTTGTTGGTTAGAGTTATTTATCTAATTTTACACGATCAGTCTTCTCATTCCGCCTGTTGTTTTTGTTCTCTCTCTCTCCTCTCTCCTCTCTCTCTCTCTCTCTCTCTCTCTCTCTCCTCCCCTCTTCTCTCTCTCTTCCTCCCCTTTTCTCTTCTTCTTTTCCTTCTATTTTTCCCTTTTTCATTTTTTCCTATGAAAATATTTTTTCGTCGATCTTCTCTCTAGTTTTTTAAAAGGTTTTTATTTTTGAAAAAAAGGGCCCGCAGTCCACCTACCCGATTACCTATTGGGCTTTGAGGCACAAATTGGCAAGCTGTCTATACACGAGAACGTCTGTCTTCGTAAATTACTGCGGTACTGATTTTTCCCCAGTTGAAGAAAAGGGGGAGAGGGAAGGGAGTGGGGAAAATTAAAAATAAGTGTAATAAATAAAATACTATATATAATAATTATATTATTATATAATAATATATATATTATATATATAATATAATTATTATGTATTTATATTTATAGTAGGCTATAATATAATATTATATATATTAATTATAAAATTTATTAATATATACTATTATTATATTATATATATAATTATAAATTTTATAAATTATATATATATGTTGTATTTATATTTTATTGTAGGTAATTTTTAATATATATTATATATAATATATAAATATATTTTATTTTTTTTGGTGGGTGTGTGTGTGTGTGTTTGTGTGGTGTGTGTGTGTGTGCGTGTTGGGTGTGTGTGTGTGTTGGTGGTGTGTGCGTGTTGTATGTTGTTGGTCTGTTGGGAAATATATATATATATATATATATTTTAAAATTTTATTAAAATTATATATATATATATATATTAGGGAAGAGAGAGAGAGAGAGGAGCAAGGAGGAGAGGAGGGGGAGAGGAGAGGGGAAGAGGGGGAGAGAGAGAGAGAGAGAAAAGGAGTGAGTGAGTGAATGATGAATGAGGAGTGAGTGAGTGAGTGGGGGGAAGAGAGAGAATGTAAAAACACACACACCACACACACACACACACACACCACACACACCAAACACACACCACACAAAACCCAAACACACACACACCCCACACACCACCCAAAAAATGATCAACAATAAAATATTGACATTCAATGTCTGATACAGTAAGATACATTTGACTATAACTTTTGAGTCATTTTGGTTCACATATTTTTGACATTTGCGTGTTCACGGGGGTTTTTTTTTCTAGACTAGGGGATTTTTGGTCTATTAGATATGTTTTTTTTTTCTTCTGAAATCTTTCATTTTGTTTTTCCCCAAAATTACTATGGCTATTTTATTCAAAAAATTGGGTCGTATGAAGTCCGTCCATTACGGATAGGAAAAATGCTTTTAGGTTTCAGAGCTTTAACAATTTTTCCCGCATTTGACTTATGTCTTATTGACGCCTTTAAACAAGTAAGTTAGGGGCAAATTTTAAATGGTCGTTACCTATTTTCGGGTTTTTTATACGGAAAAATTATTTGATTTTGGAATTTTTTATCCGTGCACTTTCGTATTGCATTTGTTTGATTATGCCCCTTACACACTTGATGGGGGATCCGTACAAGATGTTCCTTCGCCCGGTTGGATACGAGTGCTAGTGTTATGTCTTTCCCCATATTTTTAGATCTTGCGTGTGGAATATTTGGAAAAAAATTGGCCCGGGACCGTTCTTTAAGGGCACCCAAAAAGTTCGATCTCTTCATATTTGGTGATTTGAACGAGTTTTTCCGGGGTGGGTCCTTAAAGGGGAAGATGCTGTCATCAGCCCTGGGTTTTAAACCCCCGGAAATAATTTTTTTTATTAAGGGGGTTGTGATCGAAGGCAAAAGCTTTTCCACAGGGCGATGAGGACATCGATGTATGTAAAATTTATAAGGCCAATCAGGTAGTGGACTGGGGAGCTTCCCAACTAACGATAATCTAAATTGGGGTAAATACCTCCAAAAATTCTTAACAGTTGTTTAATGCATATATACAAAAAAATTCATGAGCAAAGTTTATGTGTGTATTGTGTGTGGGTTGGGTTTTTTAATATATATATAATAATTATATAGATAATACATATATATATGTGGTGTGTTGTGTGTGTGTGGTGTGTGTGTGTGTGTGGTTTTTGGGTGTGTGTTGTTGTGTGGTGTTGTGTGTGGTTGGGTGTGTGGGGTTGTTTTTTTGTTGTGTGTGTGTGTTGTGTGTGTGTGGTGGGGTTGTGTGTGTGTGTGTGTGTGGTGTGTTGGTGTGTGTTTTGGGGTGTGTTGGTTTGTTGAATGCACACACCACACATAGGTATAATTATAATATATAATATTATATTTATTATATATATATATATAAAAATTATATATATATTTATGGAACATATATGCTATAAAAAAATAAAATATATAATATATTATATAATTGTATATATTTAAATATATATATATAATATATATTTATATTAATATTTTTTAAACCCAAAAGCAAAAACTAGATTCTTATAGCATTTTTGCATGGGGGGTTTTGTCCCATAGTATCAACACGGAAAGTGTTTTCCCTTTAATATGATTAATATATTTTTTTGGTATGTATATTATGTTATATTATAATTATATATTTATTATATAATATATATATATATCTGTGTGTGTGTGGTGTGTGTGGTGTGTGTGGGTTGGTTTTGGTGTGGGGGTGTGTGTGTGTGTGTGTGGGTTGTTTGGTGGGTGTGTGTGTGGGTGTGGGGGGTGTGTGAATCTTGTAGTTTTTTATATGTTTTTCTACATATAAACGCATCATATACATACTACACCACACACACGCCAAAATATATATATATAAAATATAATTATTAATATAAAATTAAATATATATATAATATTATATATATATGCATTAGTCTCTTTGTTTCCCTTATCCGAATTTTTATTTTTGGAGCTATCCTGTACCTAAATCAATTTTGGGATAGTGTCCCCCCAAAACAGAATTGACATTCCTTTCCCCGACGTTTAAAAGAATGCCATTATTAAACAAGGGCTTTTTTCTCTAAACAACCCACAAAAATCAAAAAATTTTTCCCATAACCCCAACGGCTTGTTTTCATTGACGTAAAACTTACCGACTTTCGATATGCTTCAGTTTTAGGCACAAAGATTTTATTCTACAAAATAAATGCGGTTGGGTGCAAAGAGCAGAAAACCCGTAAAATCTAAAAAGGGAAAAAATATAGCCACAATTTTAATCACCATCATCATCTCATTCCCCACATAATCACTTCATAAACACCCTCATAATCACCATCCTCTTTCCCCCTCTTTCCTCCTCCCCCTCCTCCTCCTCATCATCTCATCATAAGTAGTAGCATTAGAAGTATTATTTTTACTCATATCTTACCATTTTATTTTTGTCACTGTTATAAACATCTTAATCATATTATCATTATGTATCGATTACATTCTTTTTTTATCACGTTATTTCTGCTACCTTTTTTTTTAGTCCTTTTTATTACATTATCATTATTGTTTTCATTATCATTCATATCATCCATTATTTTTGTTTTTATTTTATTAGATTTATTATTATTTTTATTTTATTATTTTTATTATTTTGTTATTATTTTTTATTATTTTATATTTTTATTATTATTATTTATTATTATTATTATTATATTTTTTATTATTATTATTTCATTATTATTATTATCATTATTTTTATTTTTATTTTATTAACATTAAAACTAAGTAGTAGTAGTTCACACCTTTTCCATTACTGTTACTATTACTAAATTTTTATTATTGATTACTGATATTATTATCATATTTTATTATTTTTGTTTTTATTATATTTTATTATAATTTTCTTTTTTTATTTATTATTATTATTATCATTATTATCTTATTATTTTTATTATTATATTTTATTATTGTTAATTTATTTTTATTATTATCATTATTACTAAACCACTAATTATTACCACATCTTATTTCAAATGAATATGGGACAAACGCATCACTGTTGGTGCCAGTTAATTCTAAACCAAATAGTGTCACTATTATTATCATTAGGCAATTACTGACTTTTTATGATTTTTGTTATTATCATTTTCACTACATGATTATTATAATTGTTTTCACCTTTTTTAAAATTTATTCTATTCTATTATTATCTTTTCATCATTATCATTATTATTTTATTTTTTTATTTTCATTATTTTATCATTTTTTGTTTTTTTGTTGTTTTATATTATTATCTTTATTATTTTTCAAGATTTTAAATTGTTATTTAATTTTTATTATTATTTTTATTTCATTATCATTATTTTTATTATTAATATCATTATTATTATCTTTCATTATTTCACTATTATCATTATTTTCGTTTTCATAACTACATTATTAATATCATTATCAATTTTTATTTTCATTGTTATTATTTTATTTTCATAATTATTTTTTATTTCTACATTTCATTTTTATTATTTTTATTGTTTTTATTATTATTTTTATTTTTTTTAATTATTTATTACGTTTTTTTTGTTGTTGTTGTGTTTATTTTTTTCAAAACGTTTTTATCAAATTTTTTTTTTATTATCACTTATTATTTTTAATCATTATTACTTTTTAATTTTTGCATATTATTTTTCACCAATAAATCTGATAATCGTTCCTAGAAAATTTAGAAACATTTAGCACAACACCGTTCCCGGAATTTCCCAAATAACACACAGCAAAAAACTTATTTTTCTTATTACCCCCCAAGCTAATCTAGGAATGCAGGGGCAAGTTCAAAGTCAACAAAAACTAAAACAGACGTTACCCTTTTAATGTTCTCTTCTGCAGAGCTAGACGGAGTC
>NW_023653777.1:0-4812 GCF_015228065.2 Penaeus monodon
AAAACTCTTTCCTGTTTTTTTTTTTCTTTATTTTGTTTTGTGCCTAATTTCTTTTTTTCCCTTTTCTTCCCTCTTTCTTTCCCTTCTCGCTTTCATGTTTATCTAAGCATGGTCTGACAGGTTCCTAACAGGGTCGTGTGTTCTTCAGGATTCACCTTGATTTCACATGAAAAGCACAATAAAGATAAAAAGGGGTTTATAAATAATATAAATATAAAAATCCCTTCCCGCGCAGCGGGGGATGTTTTTTAAAGGCATATCGACTTTTTTTTTTTTGCTTACTTTTTAAAACAAAAAAAATAAAAGTTACTACAACGCCCGCTGGGCCAAACCAAATTGGGTCTTGTATTCATTTAGACCATCAGCTGCGGGGAAGAGGGAGCCTCTACATGGGCAACAGCCTCTCCTACACTTTTCCGCCCAGGCTTTACTCAACTATAGGGGGGGAGGGTGGGGGAACAATAATGATTTCGACTATGGCCGTCGATGTGTTATATAAAACATTATATATAATATAATATTATATAATATATATTATATATATTTTAAATATATATTATAATATTGTATGTATTATGTATTTGAGGTTGTTGTATGTAGTATTATGTATTTTATTATGTTGTTTTTATGAAAATTATTTTTATGTATGTATGTATGTGTTAATATTATCGAATGCTGGCAAAAGTGTTGAATTTCTACAAACTTTGTAAAAAAATTTGGGAATGAAAAAGATGGCCGAAACTGGTAAAATCAGTCTTTACCCATCCCTAAAAAAAGCTGCAAAAATAACGGGGACTTGATTAATAATCCAGCAGAAAAATTTTGTTGAAAATTTTTGCGAAGAAGAAGTTAAAGTTAAGAGAAAAAACTGCAGACGAACAAGAAATTTTCGCCCTGAAAAGGTACCAAAACCAGTCCAAATTGGAATGGTCATAGAGAAAAAAGAACAATCCCAAAAGACCTATACCCATATTCTAGATTCTCGAAAACTGTCATAAAAAGAATTTCGCCCCCCAAATCAAAGCCCCCAAAAATTTTTCATTTGCCTTTGGGGGCCTCCGTGTGCTCTCCCCCCCCCCCTCCAAAAATTTTAGGGGGATATAAGAAAAAAATGGCGAAAAAAATCTTTAATTTTTTCATTTTTAAAATTTGTTTTTTGTTGTGAGATTTCCTACAGGAAGTTATGAGTCCCCCCCCCCCCCCCCTCTCTTTCTCTCTCTCTTCTCCCTCTCTCTCTTCTCCTCTCTCTCTTCTCCTCTCTCTCTTCTCCTCTCTCTCTTCTCCTCTCTCTCTTCTCCCTCTCTTCTCTCTTTCTCTCTCTCCTCTCTCTCTTCTCCTCTCTCTCTCTTCCTCCCTCTCTCTCTTTCTCCCTCTCTCTTTCTCCCTCTCCCTCTCTTTCTCCCTCTCTCTCTTTCTCGCTCCTTCCTCTCTTTCTCCCTTTTCTCTTTCCTCCCTCTCTCTCTCTTTCTCCTCTCTCTCTTTCTCCCTCTCTCCTTCCTCTCCTCTCTCTCCTTCTCTCTTCATCTCTCTCTCTCTCATCTCTCTCTCTCTCTCACTCTCCTCTCTCTCTCTCTCTCTCTCTCTCTCTCTCCTCTCTCTTTCTCTCTCTCTCTCTCTCTCTCTCTCTCTCTCTCTCTCTCTTCCTCTCCCTCTGTCTCCCTCTCTCAGCAGTATGAATATGATAATAACAGTCAAACTTAAGGAGTTGAACTACCCATAAACTTATTTCAGAATTATTGCTGTTGCCCCAGATACTAAAGTTATTCCTAAAATTAATAGATGTTTCATTTTCTGTGGTTAGTTGTGCGCCAAATACTACCATAGAAAACGTTAAGGGTGAACCCTAAAAATATAATTGAAATATAATTGTTTTTCTAAGTTCAGCTCATGCCAAGACTCGAACTGCCCGTTAGACATAAAAAAAATGAATGCCGCCGATTCAAGTACCTTCTTCAAACGGTCAGAGATAAAAAGAATATGCTTCATATCCCACAACTGAATGGAGATGGATAATCTGAAAAAGAAATTTGTTAAAATACACTGTCGAGATTTTTTTTTTTTTTTTTTTTTTTTTTTTCAACCAAAGCAATGAGATGAACAAGCCCTAAGATCTATTGTCAGTTAAAGGGTCAGTTTGCCAGGATTGCTTCCAGTCTTCCTCTTTCTTTTTAAGTTGAGATTTTATTTTATGTTAAAGGAATTATTCAGCAGTGCAATATATCTGTGTGTGTGTGTGTGTGTGTGTGTGTGTGTGTGTGTGTGTGTGTGTGTGTGTGTGTGTGTGTGTGCGCGTGCGTGCGTGCGTGCGTGCGTGCGCGCGTGTGCGCGTGCGTGTGCGCGTGCGTGTGCGCGTGCGTGTGTGTGTGAAATTCTTTTAGCAGGCTACTTACCTCAAGGGACCCATTATTATATTGATAATGATAGTAATAGTTATTATTATCATTATCTCTATCACTATTATTATTATTGTTATTGTTATCACAATTTTGATCATTATCATTATTATTATTATTTTGCTATTATTATCTTAATAGTAATTATAATATTAGTGATGATGATGATGATGATGATTATCAACTAATGATAATGATAATAATTGTGCCTCCCCTTCACCTCCTCTCCCTCTCCATCCCTCCTTTCCCTCTCCTTTCCTCTCCCTCTCTCCCTCTCCTTTCCTCTCCCTCTCTCCCTCTCCTTTTCCTTCCCTCCTCTCCCTCTCCCTCCTACATTGCCTGCAAACATAAATCTTGGTTTATTCTTCTCCTTATCCTCCTCCTCCTCCTTCTTCTTTTCTTCTTCTTGTTTTTCTTCTTCTCCTCCTCTTCCTCCTCCTCCTCTTTCCCGTCCTTCTTACAATTCGTAATACTAGAGTGAATTGCTTGTTACAGTGATCAGGTAGGTGGGTTAATGGTTTAGAGCAGGTGATCGATACTTATGTGTTAATAAACGAACGATTAGTTAATCTGGCGCGAATTAGGTACACTTACTTTCATATCGGCGAGGAGGCGATGATAGCGTTGGGTCCAGTGACGATTCCGTTGATTTCACGGCTGGTGTGTGGCGGGGATTCGCGAAGACTTAGCGAAGACTTTCTTCTTCCTTTTCTCCTCCTCCTCCTCCTTCCTTTCTCCTCCTCCTTCCTTTTCTGTTTCTTCATCTTCACTTCCTCCTCCTCCTCCTTCTTCTTCTTCTTCTACTTCTTCTTATCCTCCTCCTCCTCTTCTTCCTCTTCCTCTTCTTCCTCCTCCTCCTCCTCCTTCCTATCCTCCTCCTCCTTCTCCTTATGTTTCCCTTTCTCCTTATTTTTCCCTTTCTCCTTATTTTTCCCTTTCTCCTTCTCTCCTCCCTCTCTTGCCCCTCCCCCCCTCTATATCTTTCTCCCACAATCAAGTCTCTTTCCGGAAATCTGCCTCGGATCTCAAACGGATAACTATGCAGCCAGGCATAGAAGTCTCCCGTCGTGTAATTCATGGGACACTCACACCGCACAGACACTCTGGGCCAACAAACAACGTTGTTCCAGCGTGGGCTTAATGTCTGTTATTCATAAATAGCTCGGGCGCTTGATAATAAAATGTAAGCCAGTATAGACCATGGCGTTAACAGTGCAGTGTCATTATAAGAATATGCAACGGAATGGACAATCACAGTTAGTTACATGTTACAAATCAATAACGAGACGCTGATTCCCCTCCGTTTTCGGCCGTGAGCTGGACTTATTGATTAAATTCGGTGTATTATTATGTCAAATATTTGTAACGCTGTGGCGGGGATTCGCGAAGACTTAGCGAGGCAGGTAGTCGGACTGGGGGGAGGCGTAGCAAAGGCAAGCTTGGTCAACGCGAAGTAATGGGGCAGAGATGGTGCTGGGAGACGTGGGTCAGAAGAGAATCTGGTTGCGATGGCTGGATGTCGAGGAAAGCGAGGAGGCCCTTCTTTCCTCGACATCCAGCTATCGCCATCTCTCTCTCTCTCTCTCTCTCTCTCTCTCTCTCTCTCTCTCTCTCTCTCTCTCTCTCTCTCTCTCTCTCTCTCTCTCTATGTCTATCTGTCTGTCTGTCTGTCTGTCTGTCTGTCTGTCTCTCTCTCTCTCTCTCTCTCTCTCTCTCTCTCTCTCTCTCTCTCTCTCTCTCTCTCTCTCTCTCTCTCTCTCTCTCTCTCTCTCTCTCTCTCTCTCTCTCTCTCTCTCTCTCTCGATATATATATATATATATATATATATATATATATATATATGTGTGTGTGTGTGTGTGTGTGTGTGTGTGTGTGTGTGTGTGTGTGTGTTGTATGTGTCTGTGTGTCTGTCTGTCTGTCTGTTCGTCTCTCTCTCTCTCTCTCTCTCTCTCTCTCTCTCTCTCTCTCTCTCTCTCTCTCTCTCTCTCTCTCTCTCTCTCTCTCTCTCTCTCTCTCTCTCTCTCTCTCTCTCTCTCTCTGTCTGTCTCAAATATATTTGAATATATAAATTTACATATAGAAATATATATATATATATATTTATATATATATATATATATATAATATATATATATATTATATATGTATATAATATAATATATATATATATATATATATATATATATATATATATATATATATATACATACATATATACGTATAACATTTTATATATATGTGCTCAAACATGAGCATACCGTTATTGATGATACATTTATATTTATCTCTCTACCTGCCTATTTATGTATTGTCTGTCAATCTGTTTATCTCTCTCTCTCTCTCTCTCTCTCTCTCTCTCTCTCTCTCTCTCTCTCTCTCTCTCTCTCTCTCACCCCTTTTCTCTCTCTCTCCTCTCTT